>NW_027466450.1:2245000-2522500 GCF_050575085.1 Anarhichas minor
ATCAGATTACATGTTTTGGTCCCTTTTAGCAACAGAAGCAGCTGATACACTGATATGACAAGAGGCAGTGCCTAAATTGAAGACATGCTCCAATACACTGGGGCTTAGTACTTTCTCATGCAAGTGTGTGAGATGTCAAGTACAAAATCTCCAAAGAGATGCCAAAATCGAAATGTTCCTCTGCGACGGCCGTCGGTCACAGTTTCCCAACAAGTTGTCCGATGTATCAACAGCCTAATTGCATGATGCCACCACAGTGGAATGCGTCTCTGTTTTTTGATAATTCCGTCTAGCATGGTGGAGTGTGTCTGGAGTTGACAGGCTACTGTATCTCCGTCTGGCTTAAATAACCTCCACTGCAAGTTATTCGAACCCTCCCATCAACCCCCTCCATTCCCCATAACCCCCTTCCTACACCACCATCCTTATCACTCCATGCACAACAACATGCCGTTCTTCTCAGAGGCCCCTGCTCCTTGGGGTGCCCCTCCTTCTGCCCTGACTCCTCTGGCCTGGTCAGTGTTTCCACCTGACTCTGCCTCTGCCCTGAAAGCTGTTGACAGCTGTTCCACCTGCAGTCTGAAAACATCAAGTATGCTCGCATGCACAATAGTAGCCAAGTTATGGCCAGGCTTTTGGAGGATCCTGTTTACACGTTTGAACATGTCAATCTCTTGCCTAAAGAAATCTGATAATGGTCTTGATTTTGAGAAACCCAAAGATGCAAACTGTTAATTAGTTAGTAACACTAACAAACAATATGTTGATAAGTGATAAAATGTATAGTTTGCTACTATTTGTGTTTACAGAGACACTTAGAGCCTGTCCACTACACTCCACACACCACATCCTCCAGCACAGGTGTTTTCTCTTATGTTGCCCGATCAGACCTCGTCAGGACTGTGTGGGCGCACAGAGACAGTGATTGACTGACACGTCCTTAACTCTGTTGTTAGTGTTGGTGTGCCTGTGGGGGGAGGACAACTTAAACGGTCATATATCCACCAGAATAAACTAAGCTACAACCCGAGGAAAGGCCTAATATACCAATATGAGCCAATGTAATGAGCCATAATATCAGACAGACAATGCTACAGGAACCATATATTTTTAGATATACCCAAAAGACTTTTCCCCTTTGGAAACTACCATAAAGTAGGGTTGGACGACTGGACTCCCGTCCAGATAGCTAACCCAGTAGCACAAAGAGGCCACAGCAGAGAGAAACAGCAGGAGAAAAACATCGTGCATAATTTCACATCAAACTTTATTTTGACCAACCAAGAGTTGCTGATTGTTACAACAGTGGATCGGCTAACTGTGACGGTTTTGGTGAGTCTTATTTTCACACTGAGAGGCATAAGGTAGTTCGGTAAAATAATTGGACTCTAGTTTTGCCGCAACAGAATGCAATGTTATCTGGAAACACAGTTTGTTGACCAATCAAATATGTGCAAGCCCACAAACCAGGTGGAATTGCATTGAGCTAAGCTTCTTTGAGGACTAGAGTTGTCTAATCCTTAAATCTCTATGACTCTCAAAGAATCAAACTGGACTTGTTGGTTCATAATTCTTCTGGTTGAGCAGTAAGCTACCTTCAACACGCCCGCACCAGTACAGCCCCAGAGTTGTTTTGCTTTAGTGCAGTTGTCGTTCTGAAGGAACCATGGCAATAAATACAATGAGCACTGCTTCGAATGGGCAACCTTTTATTCAAAGATTAAGCCGTTAGATGAACTGATACATCTGATACATTGTGAGGAATTACTGTGAAATAAAAATCCTGAAATGTGACTTCATAGTGAAACTGTGCCAGCACACAAGAGGGAAAAACATAATACAAAGAGCCACTTCATGAACAAGTCTCCTCTCCAAACATCTGAAAGGCTACGGTAACTGACATTTAGTTGAATGCCATGTCAAATAAAATTCATACTTTTTTTATTTGTGCAAAACAGAGTTCATTATGTTAGAGATAACATCAGTGACAAGTTATCCAGTGACGCCAGTGTAATAAAAGCTCTGATGTAAAGGTCAGACTGCCCACATCAGAATAGCTCACATTCTCCCTCATGCTAAGTAGTTGCCTCCTAAGTTGGTGCAGGAGTGGAACTTTGCTCTGTAGCCAGTCTGGTTAAGCAGTCACAGCCAGGATCTCCCAGAAACCACAGGGAATATTTATCTTAAGGCAGGGGGCAGGTGAGCATTTAGCAGTGGGTTAGCCACAAGTCAAAAAGTGGAAAATCATAGCTGAAAAATCGACACTGTTCTTAAAGAGATAGGTCGCATTATTTGAAGTGGGGTTGTATGAGATAGTGTATCACAGACTATGGAGAGGCACGCAGGAGCACAGACATGGAAGCAAAGCAGTGTACTTCTGTGGACCTGAAAAAAATCTTTATCAGTTTAAGTGTACGTTATAATTAGAATATTTTGACGGGGAACTGCACTGAAAGTGAAATTTATCTATACTGTTTTTGTTAATGGAGTCTGTTGGCTTTGAAGAGAACATGGATAAGTTTCACTTTCAGTTCAGTTCCCCGTCTGGAATGGGCGGTCTGTCGGCACGATAAAGCGGTGAAAATATTCTAAATAAAGCGTACTCTTGAAGTCATAGTGAAACAGAAGTGTCTTTAGCATCTGTTCTGTGTGTATTACCCAGTGAAGCGAAACATTTGTTACAAGAATGATTGAAATGAAATCTTTCGCATTTGACTGGATCGCTAAAAAGTTAATTTCATCTCCTCTTAATATATTAGGTGGGGCCTTTCTTTTAGGTGTCTAAAATACATTTTGCTGCCGCCGCCCCCCCGTCCACGGCAGTACATTGATTTGCCCCCTTGCTGATGCCTCTGTCTGTTTCTACAAACTGGGAGCGTGCCTATCACTATGTACTGTAGGTAATACACTGAATATGGATAAGTACCTCATACAACCCCACTTCAAATAATCTAAACTATCCCTATAAATTCATCCTCACAGAGCTGCTAGCATGAAGTCTTGTTCATTTGTATTGTCAAAGAATTAAACGGATAAGATCAGATCTATCTTAGAGCAATACTCACATGCCATACGTAAAAGTACTTTCAAGCTATCACAAGACTAGACGAGAGCATGCCACTGGCCTAGAACCATACTTAAATGTGTATTTTTACATCTGAATCAAGCAGGCAATGTAACCAGAGGCTTCTGAATCCTGTTTGATTTGAGATGAAACCCTACACAAAGCCTTTGTGCGGGCTCTGCTGTGCGTGGGGAAGAGGCCTGGTGAGTGAGCGTGTGCTGATGCTATCGGGAGTATTCAAATGAGTGTAATATAATAAAGAATAATTGTGTTGTTGCATTCCGTACATGCTTGTGTTAACAGCATTAAACAAGGGCCCGTTTCCTGCAGACAAAAGTCCATGTCTCTTGACTTCTGCGACAGCGTTCACATGCATTCAGCTCCCTGCTAGCTACTGACACACTCCAGACACAGTCACGTTATGTAACTGTTTCCCAGGTCTGAATATGTTAATGACCCTCGCTAATGACGGCGCGGAGCCTTAAATAAATGATGAATTGAGTCATTATTTAGGTAATGTCTATAAATCTCAAACTGAATGTAGGAAAATCAAACAGCGGAGTGATAAATCGTGACAGAGAAAAAGCACATTCCAGCTTTACTCAAAGCAGGGAAATGAATGCCACGCAGGTAAGCTCGTTCCAAGCATGGAAAAGAGCATGGGGCCGTGCGCTGCGGCTAAAGAATCTTTCCCCGGCCCTCTGCGCTGGCATATAAACACGCCGCTGCCCTGAGTGCTTTTATGTTTATCCAGCTTCTTGCATCTGGCACATCCCAGCAGAACTATTCAGTGTGCAAATTCAATTTGTGAGCCGTAACCAGCAACAGAAGGCTTTTCTGCCGCCGTGATGGTGGAGTGTGCCAGAGTGCAAGGTCCGTATGGACTTATTGGGATGTTATCAAAGCACCGAGGAATGATGGGAGAGCTCTGGTCCAAGTGCCCATGCCATATCACTTTGTGTTTATCTGCTTCTCTATCTATAATCCTTGATTTATAACAATTTTGATGCATCTATACGTTTACTGAATGATTATTTACTAGACGCTCTATGTCCACACTACATCTACGTTTTTATTTTGTTTTTCTTCTGTCAGTCTCTGTCTCTGCGAAAGTTATGGCCTCCGTTTTATTTAGGAAAGTTGTGGAATATCTCAGATTTATTGAGCAGGCTGGACTGCAGGACATGGACACGACTGAACGACCGTCTCCAAATGTTCCCTGTCTCAGATTTATGTTTCATAGCATAAGAAGCACTTCAGGAATGGCAGCGCATGTGTGTGTCTGGTTCATTTTTGTGTGTATGTCTCATGTGCATATGGATACTTTAAGTGCTAAGAATATACTGTCTTCTTGTATACATTACAATTTCTTTAATGAGGATACAATACAATAGTTTAATTGAATACCCCTGGTCTAAATGACTGATTGACTATTTGAAAATAAAACAAGATAAAATGTGTGTATGCACCATCCATGCGTGTTCCTGTATGTGTGTATACTGTAAAATAAAGCGTCATGGAAGTTGCTGTGTGTGTGTGTGTGTGTACTGTTTAAAGATTAAGCTCAACGTCACTGCAGTAGCAAAAAGCCAAACAGAGATGAATCTGCGATAGATCAAATAAACATGAAGATAATAAACATAATAAATAACACATACTTTACGTTATTCTGCTTGTGTATGACCAACTTGAGCCCCTGCCATGTTTCTGGGACTCAAAGTGGCCTTCTGCCGACCGGAGCGCCTGCTCATTCTCACCCCGTCTTTGTTGGACAGGACTGACGGCGTGGAGAGGGGAGAAGCTACGGCTTGTTTCTTTTGTTCCAAAGTTACAGCGGGGGTCACGTTCCCTTCCCAGGCTCTTTCAGATGAGAGCTGGTATTTACCAGCACGCTAATTTACACATTTAGCATGGCTCTCACTGACTGGCACCAGGCCAAGTGGTGGAGGAGGAGGAGGAGGAGGTGGCGAGAGAAGAAGGCAGCCACGGAGAATCAGGGATGGAGGGGGGGGGGGGGGGGGGGGCAAGCAAGTCCCTTGCTTGCTTAAGGAGCTGGTTGTATTGCTGCTACTGTGCTATCTCTGTGATACGTTCTATGATACCCATATTTATAGTTGATTGTAAACATACTTCTAATGCATTATAATCTGCTTATAGCACTTTATAATCATAGTTATAAGCACTCATTAATATTCAGAATGATTTATAAAAAATAAACACAACAAATTTTTGCAAGGATCCGAGTGAAGTAAAAGTTTGGTTTGAGTAAAGCAAAAACTGATTTTCACTTTACTTAATGTGTTATGATTATTGTTATCAAGCATTGGGAATATTTTCAAGTGCTTATAACTATAATTATACAGTGCTATAAACAGATTATAATGCATTATAAGTATGTTTATAATGCATTGCAGACATGAGCATTATAGAAAGTCAATCCAATCTTATTTCTAGTTCATTAACATACTGAAGCAACTCTTTAGCATTTCGGACAAAGTGCTTGTTTTTTGCTGTCTTAGAGAAAGATGAGAAGATCGATATCTATTTCATCTCTGTACGTACTGTACAGAGCATATGGTCTTGGAGGTGTTTTGCTTAGCTTAGCTCGAAAAGAAGAAGCAGGGGAAAACTTTCTCCAAAGTGAATAATAGTCTTTCAGCATCTCCCCCGTTTTGTATCTTAGTGACACTGTTAAGATGAAAACATTTTTCCACATGATGTCATTGGACATCTGCTCAGTCCCAGGAGATATTAGGAACCAGTATAAAGACGCGCACTCAGATTAGTCAAGCATGAGAGACTTAGATGAAAAAGGGTTGCAGGAATGACTTCAGATATTTATTTAAGACATACAGTATTACAAATATTTATATTAGTGTCTGATACTCTTTTTCCTTAACAAAAATAAAATCTTCTTTTTCTCCCTCATTAAAAACACAAGATGTCTCCAACTTCATTGAACAGTCCATTGAGGTTTCAGGTTTTCACATCACACTTGTGTAAATTGCAAGGTGAGCACAGAGAAAATTCTCCTCCCTCGGCAGATGAATGTAAAAACAAAACTGCACATGAATCATTCCGCACAGTGAAGGTCAGACATCACAGTGAGGTTACAATAAGCTCAACACATTTTTGAGGGCAGAATTTAAAGTGTAATCTACCATTAAACCGCCAGACTGACTGTCAGGTCAGAAACTAGACCCCAAAATGCTGAAAATTATTATGTATGCCTATGTGCCCGTAATGCACAGAAAGATAGCCACAAAATATGATATGATGGTTATTACAGTTATTATGGTAATTGTGCAGGCTAATATTTAACATGGTGGGGTTCAGGATTTGCCACAGTCCTAACCATAGTCTTATATCACCATACTGTGCTCTTGACGACAAGCCAATGAAACAGGATTTACTTGACAAAATCAATCTCACCATGAAGTCTATTTAGTAGCTTTCAATCATATCACAGAATAGTCACCATGGAGCGCCCAGAATTGGGTGTAATGTTGAAATCATCACTTTTCTGGGCACTAAAAAATGACCTCATAAGTTGCTTGTATAAGCAGCGTATTTTAATAGTAAAGGAGGAAGTCAGCGATGTGTAGGAAGGAGTGGATGGACGGGTCAAACAAACACAGTACTTTGACTCAGGAGACCGGTGATCGTGTCCAGTGTCAAACCAAAAGTCCACATCTAGTTATCTTAACTTAACTTACACACGTACTTAACTTATGTTAACGTAATTTAACTTAGGTCACATACTAACGTTGACTTACCTACGTAACTTCAGGTTATGTAACAAACATACTTATCTAAACTCAAACATGATCTTTTCCTAAACCTAACCAAGTCATTTTGTTGCATAAACCAAACCAAACAGCGACATCTTCACGATGTTAACCACGTGTTTAATACTGCAACCGTTGCATTTAGGTATGAGGAAGTGTTGTTCTCCTGCCACCGGTAGGGACGCAAATTAAGAATTGCTCTCGTGGGTTGTATCAAAGGGTTGGAACTTGGGACTTGTTAGAGAAGATGAAGATCATCTACTTAATGGACCTTGTGGTGACACTGTTTTGTCAACTCCTCAAAGACATTGGTTGCAGTGCAGTGGAAGTGGAAGTTTGTACTGTATTTGCTGCTGTCTTTCAAGGCTATATTGACTTTGTATGAGAAGGAGTGCCTCAATCTCTGAAGGCAGGAGGTTGTTGTCAGGAGAGAAATTGGACAAGCTTAGGCGAGCCTGTGCTAAGACTCAACCACGACAAGATGAGCTATTAACTTATAACTCTGGCAGAAAGCCCCTAGGAGGGAAGGATATTTATGTTAACATGCAAGGATCTTACCGGCAACTGCCGCACTAACTCACACCTACACACTTTGCTGTATGTAATGACAGATGGATGGAAAGGTTCGGGTTTCACATTTGATCCCGCCAAAATCTCCCCCCGTCTTTCTCGTCCTGCAAGCATTAACCACTGCTGCACAAGTACTGCCATAATAAATATTAATAATATGTCTCAGGAGACAAAATCCACAGTGCCATTAGCAAGTCATAAACAAGCGATGGAATAAAGGCCATTGGATGTAGAAATATCCAGCATGGCAAACATGCTTTTACTGTATGTACATCCTGACTACCATCCAAAAGATATTATATATTAGAGGTATTGAAAATGAAGTGGAAAAAGGTCAATTGTAATACTTCATTTTCCATTTTTCAGTCAGAAAAAAGGAGACATTTTAAAGATGCAACACATGTTGTTTACGGCCAGACAAACCTCTCATCATCTTTCAGCCAGCCCAGTTGCCAGAAAAAAGGGTGGCATTGAACATGTCTGCAAACCACAGATACGATGAATGTGTACGCTTTCGCATTCGGTCAGAGCAAGTGACGTATTACGACGAGCAACCGTTATTGAAAGATTCAGTACGTGGTATGATAACGAGTATAACAAGCAAGAAAGTCCACAAAGGGCGGGCGCTTGTTACGTAACATTGCAACATTGTTTTTTAAAGCATTGTTACGCTTGTTACATAATGTTTTGTAAGAAAGTCCACTAAGGGCTGTTGTACTTTATATATGTATGGTAGTTACGTTAGGTAGTTACGTTAGGTTGTTACGTTACGTCGTTACGTTGTTACATTATGTTACATTGTTACATTACATTGTAACGTTGTTTCGCTACGTTGTTATGTTACATTATGTTACATTATGTTGTTAAGTTACGTTGCTATATTACGTTGTTACGTTAATATTTAAACATAAACAAAGATGTTTTTTCCAATCTTAACCAAGTAGTTTTGTTGCCTACAACTAACCAATTGTTTCACAACATTAACCACGTATCGTTATGCGCTTTTGCAAGCATGATGCAAAATGTTTTTTTAGTTCGGGAACATGTTCTGTGCGACTGGGTTGGTTTTGGCAAATCTCAGCTGCAAGGAGAGATTTTGAGACCTGGCACCGATGTTTCTTGTCTTTCTGTTTCGAGACCGAGCCCCCTTCCCCATCAATCAGCCATGAAAAGCAAACAACAACATGAGGCCTTTCTGGCAGAACCAAGAAACCAGGTCTGCTTTCTATAAACATTCCTCAGAGAGACATGAAAACTTTATAAGTAAGGAGAAAGAAAGTAAAACAACCTCTTCACCATCCCAGTCGAACGCTGGCACACACACGCGGGGCACATACCTCACATAGTGTTCACATGGATATCATATGGAATCAAACTGCACTTTCACTGATGTTTTTAATTGATTGAATCAAAGCTAGCCGATTTTTACGCTTTCTCCAGCACCTTAGCATGAAATTTAATTTCTTCATAATCTGAAAGATGTCATTTTACCTGTACAAAAATTGTACCTGTGCAAGGCTTGGTGAAAAAAAGTACATTTTAATTCATTTTTTTCCAGTACAAAATAATATGCACACACTCATCTGTGGACTGGATTCATTGCAAAAAAAAAAAAAAAAGGTTACGGAGTTTTGTGGAACCAGAGTTGAGAAATGGTTATTATGGCTATTACATCAAAGTTATACAAATACTATCAAATTCCATGATGAAAAAATGAAAACCTTAGAAAATAAACGGGCTGGCAAATGCCTCCACCTACTCTGTTCCATCCTGGTGACTGTGCTTTCCAATAACGTCTAATGCAAGTTGCTGCCTTGAGAGCATAGCCAGGAGCTGCTTCTCCAAAAGCTGTGTGCAGTGATGTAATACGTGACCACAGAGGTTCAAAGCGATGGCATCTTGTCAAAGTCCATTAGATTCACGTCAAAGTATTAAAGTCAGCAACTAAATCCAGAGTTACGATAGAAACCGACTAGTGTGGTGTTGGAGGTGAATTCTTAAGATATGACATCATGAACCCTCGCCTCTCTTGTGCCTGTTGACCAAACACACTAAAAGACGTCAAAACTGGGCTTGTTGTCTGTCTCTTTCTACTTTAGCTTTTAAGTTTGTGCAAAAAATAGATCTATATTAAGGATTTCTAGAAATGTTAGCAAATTGTCCTGGTGAGGTCAAATAATTGGTCTTCTGAGTTCTCAACACAATCTGTATGTCAAATTTAAATTAAGTGTGTGCTGTTGGTTGACTGATATCTTGACATGCTCAAAATGCTTTAACAAATCGCTACTTTTTGAAGTAGTGATTTGCTCAAACGAAGGCATAACATCCAGAATAGCCATCCTCCAAACAATGAAATATCTTAAACAATGAAATTGAAGGTAGACTGTAGAGTCCTGGTATCTATATGAATTGTTAAAAATGCTCTAAAAATTCTACCTCTCCACCAATGTACACATCTTAGCCCATGCATCTGAGGGCAACAAAAGATCAATAAATCTATAGATCTGAAAATCCAAAACTCTCCCTATGGCCTAAACATGACACAACTTCAGCTGAGTTTCATTGGAGGAGCCACATTCAATAAAGATCAAGTTGCTTTGAAGCCAAATAGGTCTGCATTTATCAGATGGAGCAATGCAAGGGTCAAATAAGGCCTGTCTAGCTCTAGACCAGAATTATGCTATGTCTACAACAGCTACAACATGTTACAAGAAGACTTAGCCATTGGTTTGGGTAGTTTGGCAAATGATCGGGCAGCCATCTTGGTGTTGTCACGGCAGATGATGAACAATGTTATTTGGTGATCAAAGATGTAAATATGCTGGTCAAACTAAAAAAAGCCATGTCAAAGACTGGGAACATTTTTTCCCCCTTCCTTCTCATCCCATGACTATGAAAATACAAACGCTGTTTACGAAAAGGACATTATCCCAGGCTTTAAGCTTGATTGCACGGAGCCATTTGAAAGATTAGCCGTCATTAAATGTTTCACTATAATGTTTCTCTTTTTAGGGGTATTATAAGAAGTTCCCTCTACTTAAGGGGTATTAGACTGTGAGGGTCTGCAGAAAGCTTTGGTCTGAGTGTGCTGGCACCAGTTATCACTGAAGGACAAATGAGGAGAAGCAATGACTGTGGCCAAGTGGTTTCTTTTAGATTTGAGCTCTTTTTGAGTGGAAGCCAACAAAGTCATCCCAACGTCAAAAAGCTATTTGAGTTGTGGCAAGAAATAAAACCAAACAACGAAACTGAAAACATTACATCAGTTACAAGTGAAGGAATGAGGCTTGATTTGGTCAGTGTTGGTGGTCTTAGTCGCTTCTTAGAAGGTACTAAGCTGTTACAGCCTCAAAGCAGTAAATTCTAAAGGGGTCCACTGTTCATTTTAACTGCAACATTAGTGTCCGGATATGTTCCTTCATACACTCTTTAAACACCTTTCTATGGGCCTATGACAGCAATTTCTCATATGTGCCAGACGACCTGCTAAGTAACTACCATAAGTGAAACATATGACGACCTTGCAAAACGTGACGCTTTTACTGTGCCTTCATTGGATACTATTAATCACGCTAAAAGCCTAACTGTAGGGCATGATGGTTTGGCACGGCTACAGATTATTTATGTTGCTAATGTATTGCGGGCTCACAGTTTGTGCCAGCATTTAGTCCAGAGGACAAAGGGCATAAATAGATTGCTGCGCACACATTACAGTTCTGCAGAGCATTTTGTGAGGATCATTTGTATGACATCAGGTGGGATATGTACTGTATGAAGCCATATATTGATGTGAAACAAAGCTTCCATTCTGATAACAGGAGTTGAGACAGGCATTCATCAAACACGTCATTTGCGCAGTCAGTGTGTTTTGTATCAATGGGGGAAAATAATAAATAATAAATATTAAAAAATGCTCTTTTTTACAACACATAGTCATTCAAGAGGTTAAGCTGGGTCTGCAAGAACTGACACACACACACACACACCAAGGATGGATTACATCAGCAGAGAAGCATGAGAATCCATGCTGGTGGTTTTACATGGTCCACGGACCCACTGCCTTATCCCTAATCCCAGAAACTCACACACACAGACATAGTCACTCAACACACACCTTCCCGAACTGCCTGACCCTGCCTACGTATGTGCCCGTCCTGGCTGCATGTGCGGTTGTGTGTGCCTGCGGTTAGGCATCTATCATGAGCTGCCTAAAGGAGGGACGGGGGGTTGACTGGAGCACTGTTTCCCTGGCAGATGGTAATGATGAAAAATGTCTTCTCTGAAACCCAGTCCGGCACGGGCTCGCTGCCAGTGGATGTACGCCATTCCCACACAACCAGGAGTCATGGGTAATGCCGCCGTCCGGGCAGAACAGCGCTGTGTTACATTTATGCTTGACAAGGAATGCTTAAAAGGAATGTTTGGGTCACACATCATACAAGTGACGACAAATTTGATGTCAAATACCGCACATTACAGCATATAAAGGTGTTATACTAACTGTGGATCAAACGCTGCATTTGCCATGAAAAAACAGTGTTGGCATAGTACGTTTTTGCAAACCACAGATACCTTGAATCTGAATGTTTTTTGCAGTCGGTCAGAGCGGTGGACACAGTGGACGATACGCAGAGCAAGTGACGTAGTACATCAAGCGATCGTTATTGAAAGTTACGTGGTTTAAAAACGTGTACACAGTAACAAGGAAGAAAGTCTAGGTGGGTGGAAAGAGTGCTGGATGGGTCAAACAAACATAGGACTTTCACCCTGGAAACTGCTGTTCGTGTCCAGTGTGAAACCAAAAGTAAGCGTTGACTTTATGTAAGGTTATGTAACAACGGTTGTTGTTCATATTGTTGATACATTGTTACGTTTTTTTCGTTAAGTTGGTACCTTATTATTTAAACTCAAAGCGATCTTTTTTTCTAACCTAAACAAAGTAGTTTTGTTACCTAAACCTACCATATCGTGTCACAACATCAGTCACATGTTATTGTGCGTTTCTACAAGTGTGACACGAGGCTGATATGAAACGTATTCATGAAACATATTTTTCTTTTCAGGAACGTTGACATTCAACGTATCCAGCGGTTTGTGGGAACGAACAATGTCATAATTGTTTCCTGGCGACTGGGTTGTCAAATGTCTACGTGAAATGTGATGGATCACTCATAGGGATAAACCCACACAGAATTATTACACAACTCATCAGTTTCCCTCAGCTCTCTTGAATGTTTAAGCTTGCAGTACTGGTTGGCCTCTGGGTCTCTTGGCACACGATGAAGCTGCCATGTAGAATATCAGTCTGCTGTGCACACTGTACTTGAAGGGACTGTTGACGTGACAGGGTACATACACAATGCACACAGCGCTGGAGGTGACAGGGGCCAATAGCCGTGTAACTTTGACTGATTTGACTCACTGGCCTGGTGCAAGACCCCTTAAACTAGAACATCATAAGGAAGATACCAGCAACAACCAGTGGGACCTGCATCAGGCTGCCATTGTATTCAAACAGCTCCATTGAACTATGGTACACTAATGCATCTATTAGAGCCATATTTTAAGAACAAAATGCAATTCAAGGCTTATCTTACATAGTATAATGTGCTGGCAGCACAACATCCTCCTAAACAAATAAGAATCCATTAAGAAGCCAGACACACACACACACACACACACACACACACACACACACACACACACACACACACACACACACAGGGGTTGATAGGGAACACCGTGCAAATCTATGCATCTCACACTATGACCCTTATTTTTTTTCTCTCAAATCTGAAGCAAATTGGAGGCAATTGTGACTCACTCTAAGTGCCAAAAATTCCAAAAGTGCAGTCGGGTTTTCTCACGCCTGGGGCGATGTTTTCTGTGCAACAACTTTTGCAAGGTCCTATTATGAAACACCACTGCGGCTGAGTTCATGGCAGCAGACACACCAACACTGAAATCCGTGGAAGAAGGCTAACACACACACACACACACACACACACACACACACACACACACACACACTTTCTCTCTCTCGTGGAGAACAGAATCGATTTTTCATAGATGAAGTATGACTTTCTACCACAGATGCGTGTTGGCAGTTTCTTTTGCAAGCTGTGCTCTGACCTCGGGTTCAGAAAGGGTTAGGTTTATACAGGACAGTGAATACAAAACACACACTGAAGTGCCCTCAAAAAGGTGCCGAGAAGAGAAGAGACATGCGCCACCACCGTCATTCCAGCCATGACCGTGGGCCACCGACCACAAAACATGGTAAGCCGAGGAGACCACACATAGGCACAAGTGCTCCAGAAACAAGCAGCGCTTCGCACTCACATGCAGACAAAAAACGTCTACAGTGATACAACAAACCTCTCTCTCTTACATGCTCCTTTACACACAGTCCTGCATATCCATATACCAGAACACGTACATACTGAAGCAGTGCTCTGCTGTAATCACTTTTTCAAGACGCACATATCCAGAAGAATGCACATTCAAAATCTACTGTCTGGATGCATATGCAGAGGCAGAACATACAGTAAAACCAACAAACCATTCTAGTACCGCACCAGTGCCAGGTTACATACATGTTTCAAAAAAACATACATCTGAGAGCGCCTTAAGCTGTCTCCCTTTCAAATTAAGCAAATCCCTAATGTGGAGTCTGTGACACAGAGCAGAGCACAGCCAGCGCTCGGGACAGCCAGGAGCTCCAATAGCAGACAGGCAGCAGATCCTTTCCCCTCTTACAACCACACTCCTTACCTGAAACACTGCGGTGGCCATCCTGTCTCAGTGTGCGTGTCGTTCTCTCTTTCACTCTTTTGTTGTTGTTTTTCTCTCTGTGTTTTAGTGCTGCATCGTCCTTTCCCTTTCCCCCCCTCTGTGCAGCAGAGAGGTTTTCCCTGCGCTCCAACCAGATGGCTAAAGCTAAATCCACTCACTGTTACCTTGGTGCAGCGCGGAGCCGGAGGAGTGTACAAGTGTGTGTCAGAGAGAGAGAGAGAGAGAGAGAGAGAGAGGGAGCGAGAGAGACAGAGAGAGAGTTGGTGTGTGTGTGTGTTTCAGGCTCCAGGCTAATAGGTCTGGCTAGTCTCTCCTTCTCTCACTCCTCCTCCAAGAAAATGAGCATAAAAATGTCTAAAAAGAGTCTTTATGTGAGCGCGAGAGTGGGGAGAAGTGCAGCCAAAGGCAGATCCCACAACATCCCACAACTGGAAACGGCGCAGTGCAGCACTGGGCGCTGAATAAGCAGGCAAAGTCTGGCTCCTGGCTGTAGCTATTTCCCTCTCTTTCCCTGCCTGGGTTTTCTCCTCCCTCTTGTTCAGTCCATTTTTGTTCTGCCCTCCTCCCAAACGAGGGGGAAAAGACACATGAGCAACGAGAAAAGGAGAAAAAATATTGAACTGAATTTCCCAGGGAGATCAGGGGGAACGGGGACATGAGCTCGGGGAGACAAAAGCGCAGCTCTTTTCTTTCTGTCTCACTGTCGTCCTCTCTCTTACACAACACACACACACACACACACACACTCCTTCCTCACGTGCTCATTTTTCCTTCATTCGCTCCTTGTTATCAACTTCTCAAGTTACAGGTTAAATATGAGTTGCCCCCCCTCCTCCTTTTCAGTCTTTTTCCCTCTCTCTCTCTCTCTCTCTCTCTCTCTCTCTCTCTCTCTCTCTCTCTCTCTATCTCACGCGGACACATACTCACACACTCCCTCTACAGCTGCAACAGAAGAGAAAGTAATGTACCATGAATGAATCCATTGACTTCACGGCAACTCCAAAGTCAGACTGTGTCAACAGCAGCGTGGAGATACAGACTTATCAGTCTCCAGCTCAGTCCTTCAACTCACTGCGCCAATAAATCATGTTAATTCCAAGAGTTCAACTCCGTGTTAATATGCTGATACAAGGCGATATGAACGTGAACTTTCAAACCTGATCACATGAACAACTGATACAACACAGTAAGAGAGTTGAAGACAACTGCTGATCACTAGTTGATTACTGTCCCTTTAGCTAATCCCTATAGGGACTAATAAAGAAAAATACATATATTCATTATTGATATTCCCTGGAATGAATGCAACACAATTTGACTTAAAACTCATCCCTAATATACATATTTAGAGATTGGTGCATCCAAAATTGATGGCGTAAGTAGCTAATGAATGAGCCATATGGATTTGTTTTTCTCATCTGTTGAGAGTTGCACATGCGCAAGTGTTAGCAGGGAGCGAGAGCGTGTAGTCAGAGCTGGCAAAATGTCAGCAATTTGACAATATTTCACACCTCAACATCCCACCAGTAAAATGTGTAACAGTATGCAAGGTTAAAAAATTCGCAACATTTCCCTTTAGAGGAAACGGGCAGTGCTTAGAATCTTCAATTTACTGTCAAACTGGTCACATGTTAAATACTCAACCAAGGGATATGACAATGGAATATTTCGAGTTGTCCTTTGTTGTTCACCGGAGGCAACGCTGACGTCTCAAGCTTTGCAAATAAAACAGCATGTTTGTCTCGTAATGCTTCAAGCTGCTGCTGCTGGACGTGAATCTGATGAGAGCCCAGAGACTCAATCGAATCAGTAAAAGTGTGCGCCTAAACAACGAGCTGAAAGATGCTAAAAATCCCAGAACTGCAGAATCAGGACATGTTTCTCTGTGGATTCCTCACTAAAAGACTCCTGTCACATTATAGAGAGTGATTTTGTCAACTGTTAGAATGCAAAAATTGATTTGACTGGCTTTTATCTCACAGGGAATCATGATGATAGTCAGGTAGAACTCTGGCATTTTAATTTGTTTCCACAGCCTCACCGGCCATTATCCGGTAGCACACAAAGGGACATTACTGAGGAATGTTTGGTACAGATTTGTAGCACGTGAAATATTGCGCCTCGACATGGAAAGAATGGCCACCGTCTTTGATGTTGCTCGTAAGTAATTGCACGGGAGCTACTTCTACAAGTAACACCTTTTAGTTAAAGCCGTGTTCACCAGATGTCGGCTCAAGAAAGCGTTGTTTAATCCGCTATTAATGACAAGGGCCAGGAAGGAAGGGAGGGCTGCCACAGCAGACATGTGGTTTATGGTCACAAAACAACATGCTTGTTTATGTGAGGTGCACACCTTTAATGTAGGGACCGGGCTAAACAGTGGGGAGTGGGAATTCCCCCTGTTTCCTGTGTTGCTCCATGTGGGTATGTGTTACTTAGAGCTTTGGGTTGCCACATTCGCTGCAATGCAATTATGCATTGTTATGTTTGTTAGGGATTGTAAAACATGGGAAAGTTATCTGTCTGTATTTGAGGCTAATATGTTTCTCTTAGTCTGGTCTATTTCCTGTGGCTTTTATTACCTTCAGGATCCCGTGACTGCTGTCTGTAGGCCAAGACTCTTAGTATTAGCTGGAGAAAGACATCATTTCACGTAAGTTCGAACACTAAATCGGCGACAGATCCCACGACATCTTATGTTTTTTATCTAATAGCACAAAACAATATGAATAATAATAGAATATGACACGAGCATGAATCCTTCCTGTATACGTGAGTGGACTAACGCACCCATCGCTGTGTTGTCACTGCTCAAATTGACTTTTCCAAACGTGAAAAACATGGTGTTGTTGGGTGAATGAGAGGGAATGAAAGGACAGGAAGAGAAAACAAGTGCACTAGACTTGAGAAAAAGTGACATACAGAAGGATAAACGGAAAGAAAGGGAGGGACATTGAGAAAGAGGGCTGTCTGGGTGAGGTCCCGTTTCTCCAGTCTGACTCAGGCTTTCCCTGGCAGCAGCAGAGCCGAGCAGATCGCTGGCCCCCCCAGCGCCCCGGTGGAACGTTTCACCAACGCCCATGCAGTCTACAGAGCAGATTCAACATGGATTTTTCTCCTGGATGGTCATGATTAGGCCGCAGGAGCTCAGACACAGTGGAAAAGAGACGTATGGGTGTATGGGTGGGAAAAGTCTCAGCGCTCCTTCAGCATGTAACGAGGAGGAGTCCTCCGCCGAGGCATTTCACCCACAGCTGTTGTAGTGGTCAGGGAAGATTAGCGATACCGGGAGAGAGGGCGCATGCTCAGCTCAACTGTTCCTCGGGAAAATGAAGGTTGAAAAATAAGTTTTGTAGGGCAATTAAATCCCAAGCAAGTAATGCAACTGCATGCTCTACGAGGCCGTTGCCCTCACTTATTCCTTCCATCGCTGTGTCCTGCATATGCACTTGGCCTGTTGTTGACATTCTTTCCAGCAACTCTTGATTACTCCATCATGTTAAAGGCTGGGCGTTCCTGTTTGTTTTCTCTGCTGTATCTATGCACATGTCGCTAACATGCATTGGCTAAGCACATGGCCATAAGCCATCGCTCCTTGTGTAAGCCCTTACACTCACGCACTGGAACAAGGAGAGTTCGACAGTTTTTTCATGAAGCTCACAGATCAGTGAGCCACAAAGCTCGGAATTGAGCTTAAGTAGACAACAGCAACAGCAGCTTTTGTTTGCATGGTCAAACTCAAAGCTGCACCTGTCAGTGTTTTTGTCAACAATGGATTTAGGGAATATGTGTAATGTGAAAAGGCGTCCTGCTCAACAATCCCACAGACAATTACCACCAGACTCTGCAGTTCCTCTACGGAGCAATTCAACATTGTTCTGCTCAATGTTTTGGTTTTATAGCCTGCAACTGCAACTACTGTTACGGCTACGTAACGGCTAAGTTGCCGCTTTGCTGGGTGTTTAAATAAGCATCTGTTAGCTAACATGTTTGTCATTTATGTCAATGTTGTGTTTACAGCTTATTTCACTTTAGCCAACAAAAAAAAAAAAAAGAATTGATGCAACCCTCATCTAACCAACATATCCAAAGGTTCTCTGTGAGATATTCAGAGCGTTAATATAGTAGCAAACAACTATTAGCTGAGCTGATGACGCAGTCCCGCCCAACGGCAGATCGCAGAGGCGTAGTGCCCGCCCACCAGTTCCCCCTCAAGTAAACACTGTTAGCTCTGTCAGCACATTGCTGTTGTTTGCACTGTTGGCACTGTTAGCTGCCAGATATGCTCTGAATTTCGTATTGGGCACCTTTTAACATACAGTAGGCAAACGTGAACTCAAGCTATTTAAATCTATTTGGGTGCTTTTGACTGATACGTTGTTGTTCTTTTTAAAGCACTAATTAAAACTGAACAAATTGACAGAGTGAGATTGACAGAGTCATGACAGATTGGTGTGAAAGAATAAAGCACCTGAGAGATGTGACAAAGAGGATACATGCGGTGACCACAGTTATTAGGATTAAGTTTAAAGTGGTTCTCCTAGGACTGCATTACCTTTAACATTTCAACGTAGCTCTAAACATGATGCCTTTGACAGCAGAACTTAAAAATCCTGCCGTAACTAAAATCAGAAACATGATTTCTCAAATAAGAGGCAGTGTGATTGACCCCGTGCTTGTGTTGTTTCCCGCAAACTCATGCTATCATAAGGTGGAGGGCAGAGCAGCGAGCATGTGTTCTGTCCTGTGACTGCTAATTCAATTAGCCTCGGAGCTGTCGGCTGGCTCTGTATTTGATCAGACTATGAGCTGCTTACTTGAAAGTACAGCACATACAGACACCATGGCAAAGACCCAAGAGAATATTTGGATTATGACGCCACCCCATCCATTTTCTCTTTTGCCCTCACTCGTTCCTAGCACTCTGTCACAGCGATATGACTTTCACATGTTCTCTTGACAGAAGTCCCCCCCACACACACTTCTACTGCCTCACCTTCTTACTGCACACTCCCATTTGTCACTATCTGCAGAGCCGCGGCCGCCGCATGGAGAAGGATGGAAGTTGTTCATGTTGTTACTTGGATTCAATACCACGCTGACATCTTTGAAACTTCACTCGGGGGTTATGTAATGCCTCCTGTGCTTACAGTCAAAGGGCAATGTGTGGACCCAGAGCCAGTGCTTGGTTTGTCCTTTCTGGGCTACTGTAGAAACATGGCGGTGCAACATGGTAGTCTCCTATATTGATCATTCTAAGCTAAGAAAAACACGATTCTCAGTTTCTGGGGATTTTACAGAAATGAAAACATAGCTTTGAATAGTATATTTTATTTTTGCTAATAGAGACCCCAAAATGTCCGCATACTGGCCTTTTAAATAAAGTACAAGTCATCAGTATTGTCCAATTCTGCAAAATGACTCTTTAAAACTACCTTAAGTGGGAGTAGTAGTGCTGAAATGATTAGTTGAGTAATCCATTAGCTGATCAACAAAGAAATATTCGACAACAACTTAGATGACATGGATGTTAGACAGGGATAATGTTTGTCAAGTTCAAAACCTTAGTTGCTTTAGCGAACATGCTAATTAGGACTAGGACAAGGGACATCTAAGGCTGATCGAAATGCCACTTGTTTAGAAGATATTTGGTCAAAAACAAAGAAAAGGTATTGGGCAAATTCAAAATTTGACGTGATGATGGCTCTTGGGGGAAAGTGAAGGGATCACCAAAGTTATTTCAATTTATTCTGAGGGGAAACATGTATGTTTACAAATTGAATGGTAATCCATCCAATAATTGTTGAAAAAATGCTGAACATACTCTGGTTCCAGCCTTTAAGATCCAATGCTGTTGGATGTTATAAATGTTGGATGTTATAAATCCAAGCTGTGTTCAGCAGCTGAGGGGAAGGCCAGCTGCAAACCTGATGTTCTCTCTCAGAAAACGCACCCTACATGCGTGGATACAGGTGTTTGGATGTGTTAAAGACTCGGAGGCAATAAATAATGATGAGAGTCTGCCTTATTGTCAGCCGCACCAAGGACTTTCAATCACCAGATGATCGCTCGGAAATGTTAAAAATGTGGCCACTGACATGCACACATGTAGTTTTAGTATCCAGAAACTTCCTGGAATGGAGAAAGTTTAGGTAATCAATCACAAATGTGCAGGTGTATCCACCTTTAAAGTTAAAAAAAACACAAATTATTGATCTGATTTTCTGTCTTTTTTTATTATCTACTACATACATTTCTCATTAAATTATATTCTCATTTGTCCTTTAAAATATGAGAATAGCACTCATTTGTTGAGCAGGAAATGATTCACACCGACCTATGAACTGATGTTATTAAGACTGTTAAACTGTTCAGCAATACAAAGAAGCAATTTGCAGCTCTGAAGCATGTTGTGCTCAATGAAAGGAACTAAAGGGGTCACAAATAACAAATCTGAAATAACAAAAACACACAGTGGACGGCAGCCAGCACAAAGAAACACGGGATTTTTCTCCAAACACGCATTCGGAGAATTTCAGGAGCTGGGAAAAATGAAAACAAATTCTTCATCATTTAGGAGAGGAAAACGGAAACCAGTGGAGTGAGAATGTGTCCATGTTCTTACACTCTGCTTTCTCACACCTCCTTCCTCATTAAAGGTGGAACATAGTAGTTTCATTCTCAAAACACACTCGACGGGCAACGAAGGATCAGTGAAATCGAATAGGTTGTACTCAGCACCTCAGCTTATTCCTGACTTAAAGTGTCCAACCCAGTAGAGACTAGTGTATCAGTGGGGCTCATACTTTGGACGATTCTAGCTTATCAGACATATAACAAAGTGTTTTTTATGATGAGTAACAATGAATTGTTGAAATGAATTATTAATGTATAAATAAAGATAAATCATCAACAAATCATAAATGTTCAGTCTCAAATATAGGCTTGTCCACACCACACACCACTTTATTTAATGTACATTATAGATATATACTGTACCTTAGATTTTCTTTTCCTTTTTTCATCAAATGTTTATTTATTCAAGAAAAAAAAGACAGTGAGCCTCATACAGGAGGCAATAAAAGAACAAATCTCCTCGTATTGTTGTCCGTATACACAATTTGTTCTTATTTTGTTAATACCCACTGATTTCTGGGATTCACCAATGTTGAGCATCTTGTTTTCACAGTCCACAGACTGTTTGTCCAACAACAAGGAATGGAAACTGAGCAAAAAGAACCCGGGGTTCAAATGGTTAAAGGTGACACAGACCACAGACCACAACTGAGGAGCAGATTATTTATTTTTACAGTATGTTTATGCTGAACGTCAGACTGAAAGGGAGATTGTTTTAATTGCACAAAACAGGAAGAGTATGTCGTGGATTTGTGAAAGATTAAAACGTGGGGTTCACCTCAGTGAAGAAATAAAAAATGCAGAATGAAATAATCCTTCTGTAGCTATGACTACATTCTGGACAATCAAATGGAACTTTTCTCAGCTCTACTGGCGGAAGCTTCTACTATGGCTGCTACTACGCTGTATGTCTCAGAATAAAGTTAGTGTGAGCAGACCAAGAGCTTTTAAGTAGTCGATGGTTTCAACCATGTCTCCGACAAAATAATGTTCCTATACAACTAAACTGCATTCTCAATTAGGTTCCAAGGTCCTCTTGGATTATGGGCGCATGTTTTAAACGGTTTTAAACATCTGGATAACATTTAAAAAATGCAACAAAACTAATAAGGTTGGTTTAGTATAAAACATCATGATTTTTATGGTATTTAAAACGTAAACGTCAATCAAAATAAGTGTCAGCTTTTGGTTTTACACAGGACACAAACGGCAATGTCCTGGGTGAAAGTCCTGTGTTTGCTTGAACCCATCTGTCGACCCTACCTCTCTCCTGTTTAGACTTCTACAGAGTCTCATTAGAAACGTATTTGCGATACGTAAAAAACAGACACAAATAAGTTTCGTTCAAAATATAATGCACAATGCAGTTTCGTTGTATTTAGGGAGAGAATGGTGAAGGTTTTACCTTTCCTTAAATGCTCCTTAAGCAGCACAGTAGGAAAGTCCCAGACATCCAGCCACAGGGTTTTTCAGAAAGAGGATAAGTTTGGGCAAAGGAAGAAGACATGTGAAAGAAATGACAGGTAGGGTATGTAGCTTAAATGTACAAGGATTTGCAAAAATTGACCTTGAAATCACTCCTGTTTTTTAACTTCCAGGGTGATCTAATAAGCTCTCTCCAGTCATCACCCAGGAGTGAAATCTAACTGACAAGATTTAAAGCATTTTTCACATCCAGTTGAGAGCAAACACACCTCAGGGTGTTCTCTCTCTCACACACACACACACACACACACACACACACACACAGGTCTGACCATTTTTGCAGTTGCCAGGTTAAATACGGGCTGCATATTAATCTCATCTAGAGACAGAGATTTATAACTGTAGTGTGTACTTGGGATAAGTGTCCCAGCCAAGAGTTATGATCAGGAGTTTAGATTCCTAACAAGCAAGGTCATATATGACTGGCAGTACATAGAGCTTTATCTGTTTCTTAAAATAAATATTCCATAAAAAATGTGTCCAACAGTCTCACAGGCCTGACTGAGTGGCGATAGTGATCAAGCATGACCCTGTCGTGGTCACTCCCTTGTTTTTCATCTCAGGCTTGTTAGCAAATTGCTTCCTGCCAAAGCTGTGTCATTTTCAGTTGAAATGTTTAGAAAAGGAAATGCTGTTGTGATTTTTTTGGAGATGGAAAGTTCCAGTTTTGTACATATATAGACACAGGGAGTATGTTCTGGGCTCCTTTAACGTCTCCTCCCAAAAATCTGACCCGTGACTTCCTGAAATACAAATGTTATCAACAAGTATGTAACGTACGCTTTCATTCATCACACATTGTTCTGCAGCACAGCGATATGAATAAATGGAGTGGGTTGTTGTGAACACAAGAGGACAAAAAATAATTTTGCACCCTCCGTTTGGCTAAATATTTATCCTCAATATTTGCCATATGATTATTGTAAACATCTTAATATTCAGAGTAATGGGGACATTGCTTTTGGCAAGAGACTTCGCTTTTGAAATGTTAAAATGTAATTTGTGCTCTACAAAAACATGTCATTCATCCTCCATTTTTTGGGGGGTGGAGGGAACATTTTCTAAACGCCTGGGCATTCATTACAGGTCCGTATTGTTGTTCATTCATATATTTTGGGCTTCTACTATAGAGCATGTTCATGTCTGAACATACCTGTATTCAACCTCTGTCTGAAATGCTTCGTTTAAGCGCCTGTCTCTTTAAGCCCACCTCCTGAAAAAGCCCAGTGTCCTCTGATTGGCTTGCGATAAAAATAAGGTGAACCTTTGCAAAGGTAGCTCACAAGCCGTGGATGGTAAACCAAAAAAAACTGACTGTGTTGTCTTATTTCACAGTTTGTTAGAACTCCAGATACCCAAATGTATGTTCTCAAGCACTGAAAAAGTGAGGTGTTCTGTTTTCTGTCCCCTTTAAATCAAACTAATCTGCTGGCACTTTTTTGCAATGCAAAGACAAAAGTGAAAGGTGGTATGGGCTGGGCTTATCATTTCCGTTATTTTGTTCTACTAGAGGCCTTCCCTGCATGGCTGGCCAAAGCCCCCACCTCGCACTTAGCACGGCCTGTCTGCCCTGCACCTCTGGCATTTCCTGAGAGTAAAAGAGGGATTAGGCAAAGCTGGCAAGAAGCACCCATTCCAATAATGAATACCAGATGAAGGTTGGGTATAAACATAGGTGTGCATACGTACTGTACATGTGTGAGTGTGTTTGTGATCGCGTGCTCGTGTGGGCAAATCCCACCTCTCATAAACCTCTCATAGCAGTTGTACTTTTATACATAAAACCTTTTCCCTCTTTAAGGACCCTGCAGGAACTTTAGCTTCACTTGTTCCCCCCCTCCCATTTTCTTCTACGTGCTCTTTGCCTTTCCAAAACAAGATGAATCAAGCGACGGCTCCATCCAGAGGTCTTTTATTTTTAGACGCAGGGGCAATCTCCAAGACGCAAGAGTTTATCCAATATAAACACATTCTGGTACAAAGAGCACTTGTTTAGACATTCTTAAGATTTTTTTGCAGAACATAAACTCCCCAAGCTCCACCTACCTCAACATCTGCATGTATGCACACACAGAAGAGTAGCTGACTCCACCTAAAACATCATATTTCCTCCCGATAAGCTCAAATGGATTTTAAAGGGGAAGTTACGATTGTTTAGGAGCATATCTCATGTTTTTTATTTCTCCATATGGAAAGCAAAGCACATCTGTCGCATCTGTAAATGCCTTTTTTATTTAATCCCTTTTGTGTCTTGAGGTGTGCGGTTTAACTCTTACCTTGACTTCACATTTCTTGTGGCATGCTATTCGGCACACTAGAGAAAACAGAGAAATAGAAAATGAATTAACTTCAGAGCTCTTCAAAATCTCCAAAACATTGTGGACCAATCCAAACAATGTGGTCCAGCACGAATCGTGACATTGAGCAGTCGTCAAGGAGGTATGAAAAAGCAAGAGGTTGGTTCAAATTCCACAGCGTGTTTGTTCTGTGGTCAAAGTCAAATATCATCTGCTGTTAGCAGGCTAATACTGCCCATTGTTAGCTCTGTGTTCTTTGCACACTGGCTTCCTATCAAAGGCTGAAATCGTTCTTCTGGAAGACGCCGATACGCTTTAAAAGACCTGACGTCCGTGTTGTTTGGTTTAATTCACTTTAAGATTGTGATCAGCGGAGTCGAACATAACACATAAAGGTAAACTCAATGCTGACATGTGGGTCTTTCTACTGGCACTGCTCTCATGAATGACAAGCTTGGACATTTTGTATTCACCACACCAGAGCAGAGCTTCACAGACAGCTGCACAGATGTTCCAGAGAGATGCTTATCGAGACACTACAAATGAAACTCAACAGCAAAAAAAAAACATAACTTTTCAGAGCGCTTTAGATTTACGGACTAAACGAATATCAATCCAGTGAATAATTTATGATATTTTGCCTGTCTCTCTTACTCACATGTACAACGATCTACCTTCAACCTTTGATTCCGACATTGTGACAAAGGTCTGTCCCGTGGCAAGACGATTTTATATTTCCTGCTGGATACTTGTGAGGCAAAAATGATAATGCAATTCTAACCTACAATGTCACTGTCTCTTGAAGAGGCATGCTCATAATAAAACAAATGGTAACAAGCTGATGTGTCATTTTTACCATGGTCAGCATCGTAGCTTGTTAGCATGCCAACATTGCTAATTAGCACTACGCTGCACTGAGGCTGATCGAAATGTCAAACCGAATTTCATGTCAATCCATCAATAGTTGTCGTGACATTTCACTAATGATCAAAGATGTGACAAATGTAGGGGCTCACCAGAGTCATTACATCCTCTAGGGTCCATGGATGTCTAAACTAAATGTTGTTCCTAAGCTGCTATAGATGTGGACATATTTCACTGGAACATTTAAATCTTAGGCCTGCTGGTGGTGCTAGATGGACAGTCGGTTGATCACCAAAGTCATTTGAATTGGGGACCTTAAATGGTGATTGAGCGTATGGCCAACTGATGAAAGCCCATGCTTTTGCAGTATTATAAACTGGGTGATTGTGGCCATAAGCTATGAAACCTGCAAGTACAGCTCATCACTCACTATATGTGCCGCCAAAGAGAACCAAACGGAGATCTTCGTGATTGTAACTTTAACTATCTGTACCAAATCTGCACTAAATCACGGCAATCCATCCCATATTTAATGAGATATTTCATTCTGGACCAAAGTGGTGGACTGACCAATCAACCAACACTGTTGCTAGCATGACAAAAAACACAACAACCTAATGGAGTCAGGTGAACATTGCAGGATTCAAAACTTTAATAAATAATTTTTGGGATACTTGAAAGCAGTGGAGACAATCTGTAAGCATAACAGTCAGGTTAAGTCAAGTCCAATAGTGGCTCAATAGCTTTGTTTTGGACACCACTAACTTTTGAGAAAAATATCTGGCTCTTCGGTTGCTAAATGCTCCACTATGTTCACCAGCTAGTTGGTAATTTTGTCTGTCTGCTGTTTGGTGGCGAGCAGGAAGTATACAATGGGTTTAGCTGCTTCCATTGGGTGGAAACAACACTGGTGAGAGCAATAAGAGCGAACCAAAACGGTTAAGTTCTTCCGTAATGACGATCCCCAATGTTATGTGGGATTCAGAGTTGAAAGGAATTCACAAAAATCTAGCACACAATCAAAAAAGATAAAAGACATTGTTCCACTATTGAATTTTAACACATTTTCCGCAGCTTCCCTTCTGCCCCGGAGCCCTTTCTCTGGGCTCCCGCTGGATCTACAAATACGGGTCAATGGGGGAGAGCACCTGGACCAGCAGCTCATAAATTGTTAGAGCCCCTCGAAGGACAGAAAATCAAAACACAGCTCAGTGTGCCGAGGCGTAAGCTTTCCAAATAAAGGAGAAGTTTGTATGCTTTTACTGGAACACCCTACACCTTATGTAATGAGTTATTCTTCCTGTCTCCAGCCACATTTTTCAAAGCAAGTGTAATATCTATTGTGATTAGCTGTTAAGTCATTGATATGAATTTGGGAGCGGGCCAGTCCTCACATTGTGTGAGAGTGGAGGTCGTGTCGTTTGTTTTCTGTACCCTATACTCCCGGTTTTCTTTGTTGCCTCAGATATACAGTGTGCTTCTGACACCCTCTGTACTCTCTGATGTATGTCCCTTAATCGCACAAGATATTTCTCAAACACAGTCCTTTGTTCGTCAAACCATGTGCTCTGGTGTGCATAATGAAATTTCCATCCTCTCAAGGCACGATTGTTTACAAAGTCAATGAAAAGCCGCAGTTAGACACGAATTTGCCTGGAGAAGACGCGTCCACGTGAGCTGAAAATGTTTCAACTTGAGCAGAAACAAATCATGCTTATACTGGGGCTTTTATGAGCGTGCTTCATCAATGTACAGGGACGAGAGGAAACGTGAGAGAGAGGGGCTGAGCTGAAACACAAATACACAGGCTCGATCCCACACACAGTCAGTGCGCCTGTTGCCAGCTAGCTCGCAGCTAACGTCTGTGCAGTCGGTTCATTGGCTGTTTGGGGCGAATTAACACAAATGGTCGAAGCGGTTAAATTTGTGCTTTCCTCAGTGCTTCTCATTGAGCTGATATCAGGAGGCAACCTCCGGTTCTGAAAAGTGAAGCCAATACGGAAGGGCCTAAACTTCAATTCTGTCTAATGGCTCCTCTGGTTGCATAATGAAGTCAGATTGTGTAGAAGTCTATGAAAAAATTACCATACTTATCACTTGATGTATTGCCTCAGTAAACATTGTAAACATGAGCTTAAGGTCTCAATCACTAGTTTGAAGTCCTTTTCAATACAGTATGATGTTCATTCAGTAAATAATGGTCCCATTTAGAGTAAAATAGACAACAAAGCAGGGTATGCTTTAGGGTGTGGCTACCTTATGATTGACGGTGTCGCTACCACGGTGTTGTACAGTCTGGGAGTTGTCTGTCGTTTCGCCTTAGAACTTCAACCCTTTCACAATGTGTTTTCAGTTCATGAAAGTTAATTGTAACATTCTGGTCGCCTACAAATGTCTAACTCAGCGTTCAGTTGTACTTAGCTGCACCCTGTCGTGTCACAAGGCCAAAAAACAAGATGGCGACGGCTAAAATGCCGAACTTGAGGATTCAAGCCAGTAGTTTACAATGTGTGTCAGCAATGGGTGTCACTTCGACTACGTCCATCTCTTAAACACAGTCTATGGCTGATATCTGAGTTCAATTTTAACTGACTTTTGGCACTTATACTTGTATTGTTTTGACTGAGTGCTTGGTACAACTTGTTTCAATAAAAGAAGGGCAACAACTTGGACCAGAAGTCACGTGCAGCTTTGAGGTGCACCAGCTATCAACAGTGCTAACATGACAAGCCAATAAACAAAGAATGTTTAAAACCAATAGGAGTTTAACATCTTAACCTTATAATAAATTGAAGGCTTGAGTTGATGCTCCAAGACATCAGACTGACCAGTCTGATGAGTTTATACGGTTAGCTAAATCTTTATGAACACTTATTTATAGACTTGCGTTTGTCATAGTCTTGGTTTTTATTTGTTCTTAACTTTTAATATGTGTTTTTTATGGACTTGCCCTTTTAATATTGCTGAACTAACTTTATAGCTTCTTAGAAACCACAAACAGCTCTTTGCGTTGTTCAGGGTCAAAGGTTAAGTGTTCAGAGCGGCTTGGGGTCAACCAACAGCTACAGGGCCTTCAATCTTATCCAGCAGACTTTTATTTGCTTTTTCTTCCCAGTCACACCAACATCACCCAATCATTTTGAGGAGATTTGTATTTGTAGGTATTGACATGTCATAAGTAAAGCTCCTCATGTACCATATCAGGCCTGAAACTAAATGATGTTGACTGTTACATGTACATAAGATGAAAAGAAAATTAACTGGGAGACAAGGAGTGGACATACTGAAACTAGAACAAGTGAGAAGCTTCCTTTTCAGAGCCAAATGTGTAATTACATCATGGTGCAGTTAGTTTCTATTTCAGCACACGCAGGACTATATTTGCACTTGGGGGGTAACATTTGAAAGTCAGTTTGACTTCTAAATTAGAGGCCTTCAAATGTGGGTGGCGCATGAAGTCCTACCGGGATACACATTTCCAAGTTTTCCAAAAGTGCTCGAGTTCCCAGGGTCAAACCGAATGGAGATCTGTTATACAACGTGTAAATAGTGTGTCACAGGGCACGGACTGAGTCCAGACATAGACAAACATAATGAAACACATTCTACTCGGTTTGGAACAATATACTCTCAATGCAGGAACTTCTTTTGCATTTTTCACCTTTATTAGACAGAGGACAGTGTCGAAATGGGAGAGAGAGAGAGAGAGAGAGGTATGACACGCAACAAAGGTCCAAAAGCCGCAACCGAATCTGAGACCTTGCGGTTATGTGGCATGCTCTGTAACCACTTGGCCTCACAATTCTCATCAATTGTTGATTATCCCAAGACGGAGCATTTTCTCAATTCACAGAGGAACATATAAGCATTCAATCTGGGCTCCAACTACGGTTTTCAATCTAGATTTTCCATATTTTGTCCATCATGTTTTTGGATTCATCAAACAGCTTATTCATCATTTAGTCTATAAAATGTAACAAAATAGTGAAAAAGAGCCATCACAAGAGCGCATGATGACGTCTTCAAAAGCTTGATTGGTCAGATGTGGTTCCAACGCCATTTCTGCTTAAACGATTATTATTTATTAAAACCGTTAACAGACGAATTGTTTTAACACTGAGAACAGGAGTCAAACACTTTTGTTTTTTTAAACTGTCTTTGCCCTCCACGTGAAGTCCTGATGGGGTTGTCCCATGCGCAGAAGTATTGTCCAACACATTTGTGATTCTCTTTTGTCCAATCAAGACGTAGCGAGAGAGAGAAAGCACACTGAGGCCTGCACCAAGTCTTTTTGACGCACCTGAGTCACATGGAATGCACTCACAGACGTGACATTCAAACACACTTGGTCGATTTGCTCGATAAGCATGAAAAGAAAATGTGCCCGTCCGCCAGGACAACGTCCAGCGCCGTTCCCAGCACGTGAGTCCCCAGTAAACAACAGGCCTCGTGGGCCACAATGGAAGAAGCAGGACTTCCATATTGGGTGTGAAAAGCGCCCCGGCCCAGAGAGCCTCGGGGTAGGCTTTACCTTGTTAGGAAGTCGCAGCTTCGGAGAATAAACAGAGCAGAAATGTTCTTGGTGGAGGGATGGGAGAGAAAGGGGGGGAAGAGGGGGGGAGAAGATGAGGAGAGAAAAAGGCGATGCCAGGAAGAAGAGAAGATGTTGGACAAAAGATGGGAAAGGATGAATAACAGAGTGGGGGGTGCAACTACTGCTGACATTAATCATTAAGCTAATGAGAGGACAGCAGGGCAGGGAGGTGGTCGAAATGAGGAGATGATGAGTGTGGAACACTAAGTTGCTATCTGACTCTGGGTCTGTGGTATGCTGTACAGCATAGGCGGGAGGGAGGAGGGGGGAAATGATAGAGGAGGGTGTGTGTGTGTGTGTGTGTGTGTGTGACTGAGGCTGGGTGATTTCCTTCCCCTGGTCCCTTGGAATGAGCGTATACTCCCACAGGGCTGGGCTGGACCCTTTCTAACACTGAACACAATCGGAGGGCAGGGCTGGAGAATTTCCTCCCCCCCCCCTCCTCACTCCCTCCATCCCTCTCCTTTCCCTCTCTTTCTCATGCACAATCACAAACATGTGAGCACCAACACGTGTACACACAGTGTACTAACATACACAGTACGTCACTCCTGCGTACCGACACATACAGTACCAACTCTTTTTTTCTCCCACCTAATGTGTGATGAAGTGGAAATAAATAAAATGGTGCTTATGATAAGCTACAAACTAAAAGCAAAGGCCAAAATCAATTATAATTACTATTATTATATTTTAATATAGTATTGTTTTTCCACAATCCCCATCCTTACATAACTTGCACCAGTTCAATGCTACTTTCCCAAAACGTATAAGCAGCATGGGTTTACTTCCTACTTAACTCTTTAATCTTGTTATTTAATGACTATAATTAAAATCCATTTACAGGTTATAAACCTTATAACCAAATTTCTCACAACACACAAGCCAGTGTGTGTGTTTGAATAAGAGCATTACTGTGTACGTATCTTTAATAGCTACCTAAAACCATCTCATGGCTTTTTGTACGTCAGTGGTACTACTCATGTTTCTATAGAGGAAAACAACAGAGTAACTTGTGTACTTGAGTCAATGCTATACATGCTTTGTGTTTTGTTTGTTTCATTTGTCTGTTTGAATGTTTTTTGTGCATGTGCTGTCATGGATGTGTGAATTATATGGACAGATTTTAAGATGTTGAAATAGTGAAGTGTACACAAAAAAGATAACATTCATGGTGTTATATTATGTGTCATGTTGTTTTGCTTTTATTCAAGGGATGAATATATTTCCAGATTCCCACACTAGGGTTCCCGTCAGTGACGTAAACAGGAAGTAGAGTATAAAGCACAGCAGCTGTTGATGACCAATTCTCATGTGCTGCATTCAAAAGATGTTATTCAGAAACCTTCCCGTTTGCCAGGGTGCTACCTAGAACCACTCCAGCAACCATCTAATATACCTAGGGCTTCATCTAGAACCCATACAGGAGGTTCTACCAAGAGCCCTCCTAGTTCCCTGAGATCGTTCTTCACCCATCAGGTTAGCCTGGTTCCAAATACATCTCATTTACCAATCTCGAAGGGCCGTGGTTGGTATGGTGCAGCGCAACAACAGTCATGGTTTAAAATTAAAGTTTTTGGGGGCGTGGTTGGGAGGATCTTTTAACACCCATGCTTTCTACAATCCTTAAAGAACTCTTACTTCCCCTTGAAAAACCTTTCTTCAAAATAGGGTTCTTCAAAAGATGTCTCCTTCAGGAGGAACCCTTTATTCTAAGAGGGTGTCAGTTTAGTATCTGTCTGATAAAAGTGTAATCATTTATGGATATACATGTGTGTGTGTGTATATATATATGTATACAGTATCTATATTTACCCCAGCTTTCAGGTCATGTAATATATCCTCTGAGACAGCCAGCCTTATTAGAGGTACTCAGCTGTTCCACAAAAGTGCCTGTGAACCAACTAATGACCTCTAGTGATTAAACCTCTCTTCTAAACAGCTGAAAAATAAGTTTCATGTGCCTGCACGCTCTCTCTCTCTCTCTCTCTCTCTCTCTCTCTCTCTCTCTCTAATACTCTGTTGTGTTTCTTTCTGTGCTCTCTCTGCTGTATTAATGTTAGTAATTATTGACACACAGTCATCCCGATCCATCATCGGACTTACACATGGGATGTCATCATTCAGCCCACACATTTTCCCAACGAAAATCCCTGCCAGTGTTGGGTTTCTGTGGGTAGAGCCCCACCTTCATCCAGCTGCTAAAGGCTTTCCCAACATGGGAGATTCCCCGAACGCATCGCAGGACAGCAGATTGAATCCCGAGTGAGAGTTTCCCATGGAATCCTTCTGTGATCTCTGTCATTTGTTTGCTTCGACCTGACAAAACACGACTTCTGTTTGTTTCTTTTTCTGTCCCTTTTTTCCGATTCGCCGTGGGTTTCAGTCCAACTTTGTTTGGTTGAAACAGCTGTTTCCCTTGATTCAAGCTGCAGTTACCGAAAAAAACACAGCAAATTACCGTGAGGTTTGTGCTGAACGATTTAGAAATGTACACTGTAAGTCAGCAGCAGATGTAGGCGCACAGATGGATGAAGGTATTAAAAACAAAGGACTCCGCTGCCTTCTGGTGGCTGTTACACAAGCTACAGGAGACAAATAGCAGCTTGTTAAGTTCTACAGTACGAGATATAGTTCTGTTCATCCAGTCCTCATCTTTCCTTCCTAAAGTGTAAAAAGCATCACATAGAAGTTTGACCACATTATCTGCAGCGCGTACTTATCATGAATCAATATACTGATAGTTGCTCTGTCCCAGTTGTCATGGAATTGTAGATGTTGAATATGCTTAGAGATGATAAACAGCTGTTTGATTAATACCAGTAGATGTTCTCATCTTCACCTGATGATCAAAATCATGCGATATGATCAAAAGCTCCAAAACAGCCACTAAACAGACCTTCTCCCACTGAATAAACTTTGAACCTCAAGAAGTAACTCTATCTCAAAAATGACATGCACAACATGGAAAAAGTCTGTGTATGAAAATTGTTCTATAATTTGGAGTTTAAACTCCGGTAGATCGCAGTTACATATTGTCTACATATTGCTACTATTACGATTGCTGTACGGATAAAGTGCAACAAACACCAACAAACAAAAACACAGAAGGATGGACGCCGACATTTGCCTTGGACATAGGCATGTTGAATAATGAATAGATTCAATCTGATTCAATAGTCTTACTGCACACTAAACTCCAGTTCATTGCAATGTTTCAACTCATCCAACAGGTGGCGCCCTAACTGCGTTAACTTCTGGAGCTGCCATGGAGGGGACTGTTAGAATTGTTTAAACCTACTGCAAGTCCCATGTGTGTTTGACACAGATGTGTGCATGAACAGTTGTTCAGCAGGTAGGTCGCGTAAAGTTTTCGAGCATGCTCGAAGAAGAAACTGAATTTCCAGTTTCTCCAAATCAGCACAAATGTCTCCACCGTTCACTGTGACGAAGTGGACCGAGGCTCATGGAAATTCATTGTCTGGTCAGTTTAGTCGATTACGATAATGATGTTAGACTGGGAGACGGCAACTATCCATCATCCTCATCCATCTGCTCCTCTTATTAGACTAATGACTTCTGCCTAAGCGAGGAGCGACACCAAGCGAGACACAACAGCAGTGGGGATTAAGTTAATTGCCATGGGTCCATGTACTGTACATATACTCTTTTTTATAAATGTTTGTGCATGTGTGTGATATGAACCGGACAGACCGTGTTACTATTTCTATATGCTTGTAGTAACACAATGTTTTCACAACTTAAGGACATTGATGCATGATACAAAAGCAGTTCTGCATGTGTGTTTTAACCCTCACTGAGATTTGCTGCATACCAGCTGTATGAGCTCAGCAGTCCAAGAACAGAGCTATGATAACCTTCACTCTCCCTCACAAACACACGCACCTGCCGCTGCGGTGTGTGTGTGTGTGTGTGTCTCCGGCCAGTCTTTGAGGACCCGCGTTGTAAGTGGATCCCCACAGGGACGGCGGTGTGGTCGCCTCCAGACAAAGCAGTCCTACCCCAGAGCACGAGAGCTACACCCTTCACAGAAAAAAAATCTTTGTAGATTTGTTTTGAAGGCGGTTTGATTAATGGCCGTTCACTGTGTGATGCCTTTGCAAACGCTGCATGCAGCAGCTGTGAGAAGAAGAAGGGAAACTGATTCCATATGTTAGTGTTTCCCTTCAGTTTCGGAGGGACAAACCTAAATGATTATGAACAGAGAAATGAGGCTTTCCTCCTAAACTATACCAAATATTAAATCATCTATGGCCAAATTCTCATTCTCTTTTCCTTTTAAGGGCACAACAGCACTCCATTGACTTGCCCCCCTGCACACAAACCATTCATTTAACCTGCATTACAGTGAATGACTATAAAAGCCAGTTCCTGCCCTCAGGGCACACACAAAAATACCCTTTTTCTTTTCCCCCCACTGGAAAACTGCGGCCCTGACCTGCGTCAACACGCTATTGTTAAAGTAACTAACACCTTGTATCCTGGCAACCAGTAAAGAGAGAGGAAGTGCAAGTGCTTGTGTCATTACGAGACCATGTGACTGGAGAATGTTAGTAAACAAGAGCAGCAGATGGGAGGTGCTGTACGACTGAGGGAGCGGAGGGATCCTGTCAGGGAAGAACGCTTCCTCACATTTATCTATCGCTTAGATTTAGTTAAATGTTGAATGGCCGTAGTATTTCAGTGCTTCGTATATAAACTTTATTTGTCCTCGATTTTACAGCAGTCAGATGCCAAAACAAATACTTTACATTTTTGGACATAGGCTTGTTCACTTTCTGGTGGAGTTAGATGAGAAAATCAATACAATTCTCATGTCCATTCCCTTGGATATGAAGCTACGGCCATCGGCTGGTTAGCTTAGCTTAGCTTAGCTAGCACAACACTAGAAACAGCTAGCCTGACTCTGTTCGAATGTCCCAAATTGCACCTGCAAGCACCAATTTTTTTTTACTTTATACAAACGGGTTAATCAGTGGACAAAGCCAGCCGTTTCCCCCCTATTCCAGAATTTGTGCTAAGCTAAGCTAACCGGCTGTTGGCCGTAGCTTCATATTTAGCATACAGACGTGAGAGTGATATCAATCTGGGGGGGAAACAATGTGACGAATGGCACGAGAAAGAGAACAAGAGAGAGTGGTTGATGTCTACTGTGCACTTTGTGTTGTCCTCATAAATCCAGCTCACACACACACACACACACACACACACACAGACACACACCATTTGCTCGTACACATGACCAAACCCAGACATGACGAGGGAGAGAAAAGCAAACCGGGGTCAATTAAATCAGAATAGACTTAAATGCAGCCTTGTCACAGAGGTTTATTTCCCCTATAAATCAGTTCCACAAATAATGGCCCCAGGTGCCTTCTTGTGTCATTTTATGAGAACATTTATTAAGAGACTGTCTGCACACACAACTGAGTGATAGCAACAGTCTGTGCAATTTCTGGAACTGAAATATACATTTTAATGCACCCTTTTTGGCGTAAGAAATGGAAACTTTTTCATTGTTGTTTATTGTTCATCACTTTAAAAATGCAGCGATTATTTTTTTATTTAAATGTTACTATTTAGTATGTATGGGAGGTTATTATTTATTTTCATCCAGTTTCCAGGTATAAATACTGCTCATAACACAGTATGGTACACACACTATTTAATCTGTGGTTCTTTTACTAAGAGGCTGAAGGACAGGTACTCTCTTTATAATGGTAAAGCCACTTCAGATGTTACACCAGATACAAATATTCTTCTGCAAAATACGTCTGTAGTACACTGAGCATGGAAAACAAAGACGTAAAGAGTTAATGACATACACATCCCAATGTACAACAACAAGAACATCTGGACTCACCACGTAGATCACAGAGTAAAATGCAGAGTAAATGCAGGTGGTGAACTGCTTTCATTTTATAAGCCTTCTTTGCAGCAGTAGAACAAGAGGGAGGCGACGGCGGCAGTCAGTCACTTTGCACTTTTCTCAGACAATCGGAGATTCAAACCACAAGCTTTGTACTATGCAATGGACTCAGTGATATCCAAATGTGGCCATCTTTTTTTCCCTTGTATTACACTTCAAATGTATTCACTGGATGAAATGTATGTATAGCACAGTGTATGTCCCTGGAGACAGTAACAACACATCGTCTGTCATTACGATATTAACCTGTAATTTCTTAAGAATGGCATGCAGCCACATGATGGAAAAACCCAGGTTAGAACTTAACTCAGTTCAGAAACAGAGGCTACTTAAGTGACATAATAGGATATAATGTGCAATATCATAGATTTGATATCCACATTTTTTTATATTTGCACACTTCCCATTTTGTATTGCAACTGCTGCACAGCAATATCCCTCAGGAGGTCTAATATTGTAGAAAGTGAGATTTTAGGTGCTTTATAAGTACTATCCACAGAGGAATACATACTGCCCGTATTCAGAAAGGTTGTGATGTCACAACTACACAGTCACTGGTAGAAGTGCTGCTAAGCTCCGATGCAGGAGACCGGAAACACTGACCAATCAGAGCAGACTGGGCATTTTTTGGAATGGGGGCTTAAAGAGACAGGCCCTAAAACAGAGTGTTTCAAAAAGAGAATGTACAGGTATACTCAGGCAGACAGTAAGTATATATATATTATTTTTTTTGAAGATTAAAGCATGTAAACATGTTCTAGTAGAAACCTTAAATACAAGTATGAACCTGAAAATTAGCATCATATGTCTCCTTTAAAAGGGTCTAGAGGTTTGGGAGGCAGGTTTGTGACAGAGAGGCTGTCGGTTTGATTCCCGGACCAGCAGGATAAATCTGCGTGAAAAAATAAAATGGAAACACTCGCCTATCCCTCATTACCATCTCTTAGGTGCCCTTGAGCAAGGCACATAAACCCCATATACTCAAATCAGTGGCCACCACACCAGACTGAGGTTGCACTGAGAAACTTTTGGGTATGAATGTGCAACAGTGTGGTTGTGAACGAGTGCGTTCCTGAAAAGGATTATACTTTAAGGTAAAAGAAAAATGAAGAGTATATAAACCATATAGCAAGAGCAGATGGAACCATGCTTGATAATGGTCATCATGATCGGTGTGTTGAATCATTTGATTGATAGCTGTCAAATGGACACCTTTCCTAGGACGGGCCTACACATAGTACGGCGCAAGAACAAAATGTCATTCTGTCAAACGGCCTTTTAGGTCCAAAATGTTAGTAATATGCAGAGAATGCTCTTGTTTTTCTAAGCAGTGCCGGTCAAACATCTACCCGTCCTGTGGTTTGGGAAGCTGCAGGCTGAGTATGTTGGTGTGCCAAACCAAACATCCAGACATTTCCGCATGGTTTCACTCTGCGTTATCTGTCTGAAAACAGACATTTCCACTACACCATGATGGGGTGAGCAGACCGGGGTCACATATTCTCCGATTTTGTTTTAACCCACTTGGAGAACCAGCTGGGAAAGGTTTACTGCATGGAGACTGTTTGGAAAATGGTGGCCATATTAAAGTCTAGTATTGAATCTCAGTTACTTTCCTGGAATTGTTTGTTGTTTCACATTATACTTCAATCTCACCCAACTGGCAATTGCATAGACTAAAAAAATAAAAACAGTATGAAATACTGCTTGATACTGGGACCCCTGTGAATTTACGTTCAACAGAAAGCAACATTTGTTCAGGAACCATGACGTCTTCGTCCATTAATTAAAGCAACACAGACAAACCTAAACATGCACCCAATTCTATCCTATTGGAGTTAATTGCATCAATCAAACCAAGCAAATCCCTCATCATCATCATCATCAACCACACTGCCTCTTTTGTAAACACCATTAAGGAAAGTGAGAAGCTGTTAACCTTTAACCTTTCTGAGGCTTCTTTTCCCCTCCTCTGTCACTTAACTGAATAAACCCTGACACAGAGACGACCCCAGGTAACCTCAGATGACCCCTGATTTAGACCACTGATGGCCGCAGTAACAGATATTGCCTTCATTGTCCCAGCAAGTTGGAGCAGTTATTGCAAATGCTCTCAGTGGGCCTTAGCTCGAGGCTTGGGAATCTAAATAATCAAACAACTGAGTTTAGACTAGCAGTCTGCTGAGTTATTGCGTTGCTTGTTTCAATTTTAAGCAATGATCCATAACAGATTACATTTAGGCTCAGCATAAACTTTCCCAGCAATAGGAGATGGGACCGTATATGAACGTCAGGCCCTGAAAATAGTAGGGATGTGGTAAGATTTGACATCTAACAGGCTTCTAAATACAAAACAATGGGCTTTTGGAACGGAGCATGTGACAGTCAATATTTTGAGGTTGCATTGCCTTTTTCATTACCATGCCAAGAAGAACTATAAAAAAATAATAATAATCCTACACGTTGTACCTTATTAATGGCATTTCAAAGTTTTTGACAACAATTCAAATTTAGTACAAGTGATCAGCTGCGCGAAAGACTTTTAGATTGTGTCACAGTCAGGACTTTTTGATCTTACGCACGGGTCAGTAACACTTTTTGGCTTCAACGTACTCAGACACTAAAAGTCTCCATTGACACTCACTGTAATGAAATTCTTTTAGGCTGTGACACACCATACGACTAAGTGGCTGTTAGCCTCAGGGACATATTTTCATCTTAAAATAAACAATAGATTTATAGATTCTGATCTAAAAAGAGAGCATATTAACCATAGACTGTATATAAGTGGACGTAGTCATCATGACGTCACCCAATGGTTTGTGGACTGCCGTTAAGAAGCCTTGAGTATGGTGAGTACGATGAACGGAAGTTAAAATATTTGGAATGAGTAGGAGGGACGTAGTGACGCCGGATATGGCTCTGGTAGCGGCAGCGACCTGTCAATCAAAGTAAGCCCCATACTCTGCTTTATGGTCTATTTGACTCTAAGTGGACCATCATTTGCTAAATGAACATCATGCTGTATTGAAGAAGACTTAAAACTAGAGATTGAGACCATAAACTTATGTTTACAATGTTTATTGAGGTAATATATTAAGTGAGACGTAGCGTCTCCGTAGCGTATACAATCGGACTTCTTTTTGCAACCAGAGGAGTCGTCCCCTGCTGGTTAGTAGAGAGAATGCAAGTTTTAAGACACTTGCACATCGGCTTCACTCGGCGTTAGTGTTAGTGTTTTGCTGCCCTCTTTGATTGAAAGTTTCACCTCTGAGCAGGCGCTCTCTGGCCCCCATAACCACACACAACTGTGATGTCACTGTGTCTTGGAGTACACCTGTACATCAGTGTGGCAAGGCGAAAAATTAAGACACTAGAGGTCAGCAAAAACAGGATTTCCAAGCTGTGTCTGGAATCCCCCCCCAAAAAACGGTTGCTATATAGTTAGTCCAAGAGATCAGAGTTTCGAAAACAGGTGACTGACCTCGGCAGATGAGTCCGTCTTGGCTGATGGTCTGTTTACAAACGCTGCAGTGCTTGGCCTTCTTGAAAGTCTTCACCCGGAACGTATGGGAATGAAGAGCCTCCAACTCGTCCGGCTGCAGATAAATAAGCAACAACAAAAGACAAAAGATGTGGAATGTTAGTGTTGGAATGTTGCAACCTGATGGGACTTCAATGAGTCCAGGTGGGTTGGGTCGTCTTGGACCTTTCATGTGTCTTTTTTTTCTTTGTTTCTAAATGCAGGTGTCTTGCAAAAAAGACATTCTTAGTTAATTTACAATATGAATATTTGGCAATGAAACACATACATTCATTCTCACATTCATCTCAGATGTGACCCTTTGTCCACATCTTAACTTCTTTCAGCGGTTAAGCGTTACATGAAATGGTCAAAAGGTCCTCTAGAAATCCACCCAGGAAGTAAGGTTGTTGGGGCTTAAGTTGGCAGAACAAAAATGAGAAAAAAAAAATAGACAGTCTATTCTCTGATCTGTTATTTCCCTTCTGTCTTTTACCCTCCTCTTTCCTCCCCTTCCCAACTTTTGTCCTGACATCTCATTTCCCTCCGTGCAGGTGTGTTATGCAACTCTGGAGAAACTCCCTGACAGTGCTCCCCACCCCATTAAACATCCCTCTGTGTCTGTCTGCAGCCTGCTGTTTTTCCTCTACTGTAAACCCCCCTCCCACCCCCCACGGCCCTTTTCCTGTCTGCTTTGAAAACCTAGCATTCAGCAATGCTAGAGAGCAATCACAAATGTCAAGCTTTGTACCCTGCCGTGTCTTTATGAGAAACCTGCATCGTGTTTCTATTTGCCCCCTGACCATGGGGAAATGTCAGGATCCCTGTCTGACCCATTGTGTGTTAACCTCTGTTTCCCCCCAATCTCCTCTCCTCATGTGTCTGTCTTTCCCCTGTTTGTTTTGTTGTGCCATGTGCTTGGTGTTGTTTTCTCGGGCCTGCCTCCAGACACCTCCCATTGCCACCGCCCTGATGGATGCACAGCTGCGGACAATCTGGCTCGTTACCCAGCAGCATATCAACCCTGGTCTTGCAGTCCTGGGTTGTCAGTCCGTATTGTCTTCTGCCTCGGTAGCCTCCACCGCTGTTCCGTAAGTTGAACCCCGTTGTTCCTTCCTGAACTAATCTCTCTCCTCTCTGCTATGGGTGTAGAGTACTGGTCGGTTCTGCGTACTCTCCGGTGTCGAGCCACGGGACTCACACCGTCAAGCTGCCTGCCCTCCGGTGTCGGACCACGGGCTCCACACCGTCACACACCTTCAAAATAAAATCCGTTACATCGGACTCTGTCTCCTGTGGTCTTGCGTTTGGGTCCTATCCGTGAAATCCCGTGACAGGAAAAGTGACATAATTTTTGTGTGGTATTTGTTCAGCTGGTCCCCATTTTATACTTTGAGGTTCAGCCCTATGGGAATAGTGGCCCAATGATCCCCCAGTAAGTCACACAACCTTGCCAAATTTGAATAGTATCGTTATTATGTTGTAGAAGTACTTTATTGTAACCTCCAATTAACAGAGTCAGCGTTAATGAGACCAAGAATAGAATATCACTGCCAGGTCATTAGAGATTGTTTGCCTTTGGCTCGACTGTCACAGTTAAAGAACACAGTGATATCAATAACACCAGAAGAGACGGGGGCAACATTACGGAGCCTGCCAATACATTTCAATGCACCCTTAAAGTAAATATGGTCTATACGGGGATTTAAGAGAAAATGTGTTTTCAAGGCAGGATGTGCCAGTTTAGCATCCAACCATGAGGCTTCCATTAGGTGTGTGTGTGCACGCTGGACAGGGCTAAAAGTAGCCATGTGGTGGGCATATTAGGAGACTACTCGCAGGAATTTTCATATATGGAGACCATAGCGTACCAAAGCATAGCAAGGAAAACCCCGTGCTGTGAGAATTCCCAGTCTAAGAACCACAATAACTTACCAGTAATTTATAACCACTAATGACACCTTTTCTTCCCTCTACTCATTAATCCTAAAAGGCAACGTGTTGGAAAAGCGGCTTGGGTGTGCAATCACAGTGCAGACCTAACACTTGAATGATAAACCAGACTGTTGGGCTTTCCTCAGTCCTCTATTCACTGACTGTCCTCTCCTCTGTTATTAGTAGAAGGAACTGACTTAGCAAAAGGAAAGCCTCATCTGTTTCCCATGATGTCTGATTTCCAGGCAGTGCGGGATCCAGTTAATACATAGCCTTCATATTGAGATCTTCATATGGATCCAGATGTGGGAGAAGCAGTCTCATTACACATCAAATGTTGTGATATTCTACATCTTATCATACTGTATAATGTATCTATAACAATAATGTTAACTGGTCATGGGAAGTAGTACTCAGACTTGTGGAAGCTCCTCCAGAGAAGACTGGCGAAGCACAAGGAGGTGGAGGGGAATCCATAGTAGCTACTGTGGCCATGTTTAGACAAACAGATGAGTTAACCCCGGATCAACTCTTGCCTCAATGCAATGCGACTTCCTAAGGCTCCTATTGGCCAATCAATAAGGTGCAAGCGCACAGTTCCGGTAGATTCACCTGAAACCTTTTCTACCTGGTGACTGTCACGACAAAAGGTAAATATGATAGTCGACAAGATCATTTGCAGAAGTTGCAAAATCTTTCCTCATAGTATTTTAAACTGATGTTTTGGTATCGGATAAACCTTTAAATCCACAGATTCCTGGACTTTCTGGATCATGTTTCAACATCTCACTAGTACCTTAAACACACCCCCACCAACACAGATCCTTTAAAAGAGGATACTCAAGCAATTAAGGGCAGCATTTCCATACAGTTGGGGAATTTGTAAAACAAAATGTAACAAATATATGCTGCAGAGGCTGAGACACAAATGGCTCCTACACTTCCCATGATGCAACTCATAGTGTCTTTCATTGGCAATACCAAACATGTACCTGCAGTCACACTCCTTTTGTTTCAGAATGGAGGTCTCTGAAAATAACCAATAAAACTAACTAGAAGAAAGGTGTGACCTGGGACACGGAATAAAAAGACTGTTTAGACTGTTTTAAGATAAAACACGTTCCCAGCCAAATACAATGGACTTCAGACACAATGAGTGTTCTTGGAAAACAGTCACGCTAGCAGCTGTTAAGCTTTTCTTGGGCACAGTGGTACTTTGAGCTTCACGCTAATGTCGGCATGTTAACATGCTCAAAAATACAATGCTGTTTAGCCCATTCAGTGTGTTGGCATGCTAACATTTGCTTGTTAGCACTACACACCAAGGACAGCTGAGACTGATGGGAATGTCATTCGTTTTGCAGACATTTGGTCATAAACTAAAGCAGCTGACAAGTAAACATGCTGACCTATTTATGGCACTACGTGAAAAATTAAATGATCACCAAAGTCATTGGAATGTAACAGTTGGGGACCATGGAAGCCATCCAAGAGTGGTGACACAGGTCACTGAACAACAACCTCATGGTGGCACTAGAGGAAAAGTCAGCAACAATAAATGGACTTCTAGCAAGAAGATGTGAAACAGAAAGTAGAGAGAAATCTGTCTAAAATATTTGAAAAGCATTCAGATTCTGAAAGTGGATGGGGCTCTGAATAATATATACCGTATAATTGCATCACAGATTCTCAAAATGTGTGGTTTTCCACAATTCATGAGCTCATTTGGAGGTTTAGAAACCCAAACAGACCGATATTGCCTCTGGTGTTTATCAAGCCCTATGTGACAATTCAGTGTTTGTATTTCAGAGCCACATGGCAACAGCAGGACAGCCGAGCATTCATTCCATCCCCCAGCTACGTCTTACCACTACATAACGTGATTAGCTTAATCTGGTTAGGCGGAAATAATGACCATGGCTGTGCCATGTTGGCAAAGGGGGGCTTTTTCTGGGGAGGGCTGGAGGTCTCTGCTGCCTGGCATCCATGCATGGTGTTAACCAAGGCGCCGCCATGCCAAGGCTCCGGCTGGCACCGGCTGGGTTGGGAATCTGGATATGGATTTCAGGGGATTGGAAAGGGTTGATAAGTGGGTTTAATGGTACTATTGAGTGTGTGCTGTGATTTTGGACGAGTGTATGTCTGTCAGTCAGAATTCTTCGGGGACTTCAAAGAGTTCTGTTGAAGTGTCACCACTTGTGGGAATCGATACCTCTGCGATGACACAGGCCGCAAGCTGTGTTTTGACCAGAAAACAATCCTCTGGTTTCACTTACAGAGCTGGATAGGAATCAACTGTCACCATAAAAGGACTCAATGCTGTGAGCCAAGTGAATATGACCCAGCCGCAGGCAGGTGTTAGAGAAACACCCTCTTTAATCGCTTTTGTCAAAGTGTCTACTCTCTAACCACATCACCCAAAACAGTCATCAGGAATGGGAGTTTTGGACGGCAATGAAGTAATCTGTTTTGGATGCAACTACCACATAGATATATGGGATGTGGGATAGGATATGAACTAACTGCACGTTTTTGTTTATTGTGCCTTGTGAAACAATGTTGATTTTGTAAATAAATACTGAAGAGATACCAAAGAATAGCAAATTACAAAGAGTACAGATATGTCGTTCTATGCTCCTGCACATGTCATACATGTATACAAAGGCAGCGGAATTCTCCATCGAATGAATGATGATAAAGGTCCTTTGGGCACACAATAGTAATTTATTAAGGGTTCTCACACACCAGCTGCTTAATCATTTTGTGAGCAATGTGGCTTTTTTCCATAATGCCTTAGTCATGTCAAGTATTGTACATGAAAAATATATACAAATTTGAGGTATATCACTGTATTTCACTTGAATATGCTTTCTACTTCTTTGGGCTCTGGGTAACTGTGACGCATTACTCACTATTTTTGTAATTTTAACAAACCAACCAATCAATCAATTAGTGGAGAAAACAATCAGCAGATGAATCCATGAAGCAAAAAGTAATCATCAGGAGCAGTCTGATACAAAATAGTGCAAAAATGAGCTCCACAGTAAAATCCTGCTTTTACATTAATGCATGAGTAATAATAATCTAATGATAATAGTGTAATAGTCACAGGGGACATTTTTCTACTTTGAGTACTTTTGCTTTAAAAACCTTAAGTTAAAGTACATTTTCCTGATTATACTTTTAACCCAGTAACATATTCTAAGCAGGACTTTTAGGCTTTCACTTTCTGCCTCGCACCTGTACAGTTCTGTGTTAAACAGGCAGAATGTCTCAATCTAGGAGTCTATTCATCGGCTTCTTGGGCCACTCCTGAGCCTTCTCACACTCTCCCAGCCTCTATCCATTCAAACACCAGAGCTTATCCAGTAGGACGGACACTGGAGGGAGGGGGGGTCCAGTCAACTACTGGTATTCCACTTGTCTTGTTTTCACATTTGTCATCCTCTTATTTCCGGGGGTAGGACTGGTGAAACGAGGTTCGAGCGGTATATTGTGCATGAGGACACTCAAATTGAAATTCACTCTACTTTAAGGGTTTAAATTCCCAATATGGCTGGAGTGGCATAGCCCAACACATCGTTCTGTACAGAGCCAAACAAAAGAAAGATCTCTTCAGCGGGGCCCATCTATGGCAGTCCTCTTGCCCTAACCAGAAACCCAGGCTCCAGTCATTTAACCTCAAAATGCTATGTAAATACTGCACAGAGCAATATAGCAGGACGCTCCCTTTTGTGAGCCCATAATTGTTTCCCATCATTAGCAATGCACCCAGCGCTCAGAGTTTGTTTACTGTTTGGGGGGGGGGGGGGACTATATGGGGAGTCGCTTGGGGAGACATGGGTGACAGGGAGAGGTATGGGGGTGGGGAACACAGAATTAAAGAGTTAAAGGCAAACCCTGCCAGCTCTTCCAGAGATGCGGCCCTCGCTGATTATTTTCTGTTTCAACGTGTTGCAGGACCCATGCAAATGGCCCCGGTCCTTCACATTCGCGTCACACTTCGGGCTCTCAAATGGGCCACAAAGGAAGGAAATGGTTTCAGACAGGCAACCGGGACCCCCGAAAAGCTGGGGTCAGGGTGTACACATACCCCCCCCTCAGCTCAGGCACTGCAGCTCCTGGGAACAGATCCTGTTCCCTTAGAGACATACGCATAATCTCCTGCCTCACACTCATTAGCACGCACAGGCAAAACGGGCACTCTCGTGCATGAAATGCAACCACACACACACACACACAGAGATGAACACACTTTTACATCAATACGCACAGACACACATATGAGCACATAGCCAGCCATCTTTCAAATAACTCACACTCCTTTTACACCTTTTTTCCCACTGCTAAAAGGCCTTAAAGAGGAGAAAGAATCCTTCAACCAGCACATTTTAAAAATGCTGAGTTGTGTACCGGTTTTATCAACACAGTGGTGTGTGTGTGTGTTTGGGTTGGGCCCGTCTACAGCTGGCTGCAGGGTTTCTTCTAATTATCAGAGGCATTTTTGCCCCGTCATTTTTAATTTCACAGGAATTCTAGGAACCCTTCAAGGGAGGTGCTGAAATGCCCTACCTTAGCTTTAGCCCTACTCAAAATATCCAGCCAGCCTCAGCAATCCCACTCTCAATACGAAGCTGAATTATTTGATTTGTTCAGCCACTTTAGGGCCAGAGGAACAAGCTGAAAACTTTATAAAGTTGAAATGGTGAATGTCTTTGCAAATGCTTATTTGGACATCCAGCACACACTGTTCTGGTGAGTCAATAAATAGTCTACATGAACATTTTAGCAAAGTGAACATAACAGTTTCAAGTGAAATTATACAGACAAATTATAGATTCTTAGGGGTTGGAACGCAGGAGTTGAATAAGCTGAATGAACAAATGAATGAAGGAAAGAAATCCTCCACACTACTGTTGGAAAACACTACTGACAATTTATTTTAACCAATATGTGGGTTCCAAGTGGACCTTTACACCCATTCTGCACCATTATTATGCAGAGAGAAGCCTGTCCTGAGCTGTGTGCACTCTTGTATTCTGGGGTAATGGAGCTTAAAGGTTGAATCAGCTTGTGACTGGAAGGTTGCCAGTTGGAGTCCAGTTTGTGATCGCATTGAACTGAGTGTATTGTAAATGTATATCAGGATATCTTAATATATTATTTAATCACGATATGATTCCACTGAAAGACAATAAATCATCATGTTCATTTATCGCCCAGCCTTAAGCAAAATTAACATTCATTTGGTGTCGTGTTTCTGGCCACCTGTTAAACGTTAGTCTAATATTACCTCTCCTTTTAGCTCTATTTTGGTCTCCACCGACTCTTTAGCTGCTAAATGATGCACCGTGTTTTTCCAGCTGGTCGCTAAGTTTGACTGTTGGCGGTGAACAGGTAGCGTATGTTTTTTTTGCAGAAAACTTCCACCTGCTGCAACAACAAAACCGGTTGAAGTGAGTAGAGAGCAGAGCTGAAACTAACAAAAGACGCTGAAAGGCCCAGTAGAGCAGCAGTCATAATTCTCTGCGGGGCCGTCACTATGTGAGGCCATTGTTAGTTAACATAAAAGTTAATATGATAATGTTTAACCTGCACTGGCAAAGAAATTACTGCTGCATTGAACAGTATACACAGAACAGAGAGGAATGGGAAAATAATCTTAAATATCTTTTACACTAAACAATGAGATTATTTATTGGTGACTGTGATTTAATGTGCAAGTCGACTGGAAGTGAATCAGGAGTCAGGGATAACATGTATTCCAGTTTGAGTTGTACGGGAAGACCTGACCGGTCGGGGTACTCGACAGGCAGCAAAACAGCCACACAAGCAGATAGGGGAAGAAAGGTGATATCACACTGACTGAGATCCATTCTTGTAACTAACTTCATGCTACATTTCCTGACACGTGATCTAAAGAGAGAAATGTAAATGCAATTTCAGTCACGTAACTAAAGCTCCTTTTAGTTTTTTGTGTCCTTAAACCACAAAGACAGAGGCAACACATAAATCACTGCAAAACTAACAACGATTGGCGACGAGTGATATTGGCCAAAAGAAAGCACCTACTTCTTGAAAATGACATGAAAGTGAAACTCATAGTTGAAAAATGAAATGCATGGTTATCACTAACGTTACTCAAGTAATCAGCCTTTGAAAATACTTCTGGGAAAGTGGTATTTATCAAATGCTGAGTCACAAAGTTGAGATAGTGTTAATACCGTAATGGATACATAGTGTTTTAGAATCGAACGGCTCCCGCTGAGCAGCTTCGGCGTGTGTTAGGTAATGTTATAGCATGCAGATAAATCCCTCCAGACTCGGCTTCGCGACGGACATTCCAGCAGAATAAGGTAACCAAGAGGCTGTTTTTCTCCTTAAGTTTAGAACTCGAAAAGTATTACCTCAACTGCTGTGACTCATGCAGAGACTTATAGAGACACACATGCTGATTTCACCTCTGATTACACTGGCGTTCACTTTCAGCACTTCACGCATTACCTCATGTACACATGGAACCGTGTTTGCACGTGCTAAGTACACATGCTCACTCCCTCACAGAAAACAGTCGAGATACATTCCAGGGTATCTAAAACAGTGGACAGCACGGACAGCAAAAACAAAGCATCACATCTATTTCAATGCATATTTTCCATCTTTTTTGCTCAAATACAGTTGATTTATTGGATTATTTTGACTCAAAATATGATTTAAAGGAGGTTACAATTTGATTTTTACTGCTTTCGGTCAGTCCGGTTACATGTGGGAAAAAAAATCAGACACTGGGACACTTTTAGCTGCGGTGTGAGTTGGCGAGAGACAAAAAGACAGACAGGCAGCAGCACTGACAGACGGGTAAATGGACGGACTGAATGGCAGGCTAACAGACAGACACACAAGCAAGCAACTAATAACAGACGAGACAGACAAGCACGAGCAGTCTGTCTGACCTCCCCCGTCTGTGTCTCAGTGATTTCCTACAGTCTGAATGAAGTCATTGAAAAGCATAAACACATACACACAGGACAGCACCCCCCCCCCCCCCCCACCCCCCCACACAAATCAGAGGCCATTGTTTGTCCTGACGGAGCCAGAAGACTAAACGAGACCTCTCCAGTCGACCGGGTTAATCAGCGAGTTAGCGCGCCGCCGCCTCTCATATGGGACACCATATGCATGGATGGACATTTTAACAGGACGCACTGGGGTGACCACCACATGTCTCCATCTGTGACTGTGTGTGTGTGTATGAGACAATCACAGACTCAATGAGTGCGTAAGCGAATAAAAATCAATTTTGAGTAGTCGTGTTTCCCAAGGAGACTTCCCAAGACACCCTTCTTCTCCTGTTTTGTCCTACTCCCTTCCCACTGGGCATGTTCCCTTCTCACAAGGCAGCTATTCCTTATAGCAGCTAGCAAGAGCATGATCCAGTTAGGAGAGCGGCTTGGTGCCACTAAAACACACGCGCACACACACACACACACACACACACACACACACACACACACACACACACACACACAGCTGACCGGCGACAGGAAGACCCCCAGAGAAGGGTATGCAGTAGGAGTAAGACTATTTTGGATAGAAACGAGTACGGCCAAATGCTGGTAACTCACTGCTGCTTTGCATTTAGTGCTGAAATACTTCCCCTTGCAGTTTATTCTGTGTCTGTGCATATTGTAAGGGGTTCTCTATATTTAGTACCACACTTCCAAAAAGTGTAGAATGATCAAAATCGAAGCAGATCAGGATGAGATATCCTGTAAGGGTCAAGTCCCAAAAACACTGGGATGCTACAATTCCCATAATGCAGCTCAATAGCTTATTGTATTAGATCCCCCTACCATTAACTGTCTTTCACAGGGCTATACTCCTGATGAGTAAACTGGGCTTCATGTGTAAAGTCGGTGTCGTGCCACTTTTATCTAATAAGGTAACACACAAGCTGATAGGAAGAGCAGATGGCAGACAGAGGGCTTGTGACACAAAGTGTAAACTAGATGTCAAAATAAAATGTTGGCTCCCCTCACTCAGGAATCAGTTATTCATTGTCTTTGTCCTCTTTCATTTTTATAACTAATAAACATTGAAATGAATCAGAAAGGGATGGCTTTCCTGGAAGAAATGTCACTCCGGTAAATCATTCTGACCCCAGTGTAAATATGCATACTTTATAGCTGAAACAAGCTCCAACACAAAAGTAACACACACACACACACACACACACACACACACACACACACACACCACAAAACTGTTTACCTCGCCACCCAGGAGTTAAATGTATGAGAAGCAAAACCTATGAGTCATTTGCTATACAATGAAGTGACTGAACCAACAACAAATGGCAAGAAAGAGTTATGAGCGTGAGCAAGAAGAGAAGAGGGATTCACCAGAGGCTTTGTTTCCATAAACACAAACGCCTACACTACCTTTCTCTGCTGATCCCCATATTCATCCCCCTCTGGCTCCATCTGCTACTAATTAGCTGTTACCTGCGCAAGTCTAAACAGTGTATGTATCTGTATTATTCCATTACATACACCTAGCATCCAACCTCAATTTGTGAAGACAGTTATTCATCTTCAGATAAAAACTGACTCACAGCTACAAATCGCATGTTTACCAGACGTTTAAAGCTAGGGATGGTAATCTTGAGAAACCTGTAAGACTACGCTAGGTTTTTAAAAATGATCCAACCAAAAAAACACCCAGCCCAGTGTTGCCAACTCTTTTCACATTAAACTAGCTAGCGGCACTAGCTCCAAAACTTGTTAAATCTAGTGAGAAAGTGACCAAATTGTCAACACTGACAGCCAGTCCCTTCAGGCCTCCCTCTCAAAGCCACTCCCCCAAAATGATCATTATGAACGTACATAATGAACATGGCTATTGTCAGTGCTCACAGTCAAGCTAGCAGCCTGTGGAAGAGAGGACACACACAGAGACATGTGCAGAGTCTGAGTGCAATCAGGTATGCAGGTAGGTAGGTAGGTAGGTAGACAGGCAGGTGGGCTGTCCAATCATTTCATTCGGGCCAAATGAGATGATTGGACGGGCTTATTACAGTCCTGTGACAGCCACAGGTATCAGATGGTTTTCCTTTGTCGTGTCAGAGCATTTGATTTATTGATTGGTGTCAGGATATAATGAGATTTCAATAATTTTAACAAAAAAGGTTTTTGAAGAATATTAGCAACCCTAACTTTAATTTCCTTGTACCACAATCAAACTTATACATTGCTATGGTTTTCATGGGTTAACATCAGTGAGATGGAGTTACCGTCACACAACAGAACTGTTTGATTTCCTAGCTGCTAGAATCACACTAGTGACATCATAGTGTTTAGTAGGCTCTTGGAGTAAAATATTCCCAGATACGTTGCGCAGTGACTCCCTTGATCAACTCTTAAGGACAAACGAATACCAGATAAAAACGACTCAGCTCAGAATGAGCCTGGTTCCAATTAAGGTTTCTATCCAGCTTCTCCTGAATGACAAGTTACAATACATTCAGCTGAAGGAGGAGATGTCTGTGAATCCCCTAATTGTAAGCAGCCCACTACAGAACAAGTGCAACGGGTAACAATTCACCGCTAAATACCAGAGAGAAGAGAGCTTTCTTTTTTTTGTTTTTTTCAACCTTTGCTTCCTCCCTTTTCTTCCGCTCTCCGCTTCCCACTAACCAAACGGCCTTACAATGAACAGTCACCTGCTTTTCATTTGGGGGAAAAATGCACCCCAGGCATTCCAGTCTCTCACCCTTTGCTCCCCTCCTTCTAACTCCACTCTCTACATGTATTTCATCTTAGTGAGGTGGATCCTGGGGAGGAAATTACTCAGTCATCCAAGAAGTGAAAGGGGGAGGATAAAAATCCTTCCTTTTTCACAGACCATCAGCATCACTGAGAGAGTAACACAGAGTGGTCATCGTGTCATGATTATCAGGATTTGGTACTCTGAGGTTTTTTTGGACTGGGCAATGGAGACACAATTTGTCAAAAAGTATTGTTTTTTAGTAAAGATGTTGCTACATTTTAATGCAGGTTAAACCTAATTAGTAGTGTTGGCTCGAATCTAACTTTAATATATACAATATCTGTCTGTATGCAAGTGTGTCCTTCGCATATCTCCGATCTACTTCACCTGCAGTGTCAAAGTTGGTGCAATTTGGACATTTTACAGGCCGCGGCTCATGGACTGCAGTTCACATTCGCTGCTGAATGCTGGATGTGCCAAAGTTACAACCAAACTCGTCTTCACTTCCGTGGAGTCAACGAGCAATGAGCGGTTCTCGAGAACACTGCAAGCAAGCTCTAATTTAGTTTCTAGCCATGCTAATGCCGTGGCTCTAGCGATGGCAATATCAATCGGATATTGGATTCACTGCCATGAAGTTTAGAACAGACATTCAGACATCGTTCGCCTAATACTCGACGTTCCCATCAGGCTCAACTGTACATTGTGTTTAGTGCTAAGTAGCAAATGTTAGTATGATAACCTGGCGGAAACCTCCGGTTCTGATAAGTAAAGGCCAAGGCGGAAGTGTCTTAAACATGCATTCTGTGTAATAGCCTTCAGGGGCAGCTCCACCGGTTGCAAAAAGAAGTCTGATTGCATACAAGTCTATGGGAAAATGACCCTACTTCTCAGTTATTTTATTGTCTCAGTAAGTATTTTTTACATGACTTTATGGTCTCAATCACTACTTTTAAGATGGTGAAATCTGCTAAAAATCAGCATGCTTATATTATCATTATGAGAATGCTGACGCTAGCATTTAGCCCAAAGCCCTGCTGTGCCTATGTACAGCCACATAGAGCTGCTAGCATGGCTGTCGAAGTCTTGATTAACTTTTTTTGTTCAAAAGCTAAAAACCAAGATGGCCATTAATCCTGTCGTTCCAAAAACTGACAATTGAAAGACAAACGGTGAGCCACATGACTGTTATGTAGCGACACAAATGTTCTGTTTGAGCTTTGAATATAAAAACCAAGAGGTGTAATCACATTCAAATTTGGAATTTCAGTGTCTCCTTCCATTATTAAATCTTAAAATTCTTAAAAGGACCAGTGTGTAGGTCCAACTGAATACCACTCCCTTTCCAAGCGTGTTGGAGAAATATGGTGGCCTTCAGGTAACATAAAAACGTGAAAGACCTTCTCTAGAGCCAATGTTTGGTTTGTCTGGGCTACTGTAGACATGGCGGACTCTGTGAAGAGGAACCCCTCCCTATGTAGATATAAATGGCTCATTCTAAGCTAACAAAAACTATTCTTAGCTCCAAGTGATTATATACCAATGAAAACATAGTTATGAAGAATATATTCCACATCTGCCAATAAATCCCCCGGAATGCTGGACCTTTAAATGAACCCAAGAAAGGAAAAAAAGACCTGCCAAAGCACCTCGAGCATCTCAGAAAACTAAAACTAAAAGTTATCAAAGTAGATGAAACAAATGGTATAACACCAAAACAAACTGCTTAATAAAAAATTTCAGTCATTTTGTGATATGTTTTAAGATAGGATACGAGGATGGTATGAGGCTGTATACAGGGTTAGCCTCTTTATCTCCAGAAACCTACATGACACACGAGTCTTATGAAGCTACATCCATCAAAGATGAAAACAAAGTACTGAATTTATAGAATAAAGCTAGAAGGAAATGACATCCTTACATTTCCATTTCATCATAACATGTTGATACGTTCTGCTTTGTTTGATTTTTTATATGTTCAGCTTTTGTCCATCAATTCACTTCTTCTTCTTTACAGTTGTATGCCTTCTCTTTTTCACTGTGAGTGTAAAATACAATTCTCTATTACTGGTGAAATTAGATTGTGATTTCCTGGGTTCAGGTATGTGCGATGAAATCGTACGACAAATCCATATTAAGCAACTCATAAAAGTCCTGTTTCAATTGTTTTCAGTGGAAATCTCAGAATGCTTCAAGATAAGCTTTCTGTTTTAAAAGAAAAGCTCTAAACTTTCTCTCACAGTGTTGCGAAATGAGCAGCCTATGAAAATAAATCATACATGTGGAACAGAGATGGCTACGAGCCCCAAATAAAAGCAAGCGGGACGGCCTTTGCCAACAACATTGATTCGGTGGAATAAAACAGGTTTAATCATAGACAGCCAAAGTTCATCCTAAGAGCCGACCGCCAAGGGAAAACAGCACGTGTTCCACATCGTGCTGGGTTGGCAGAGACTGAGGCATTTGGAGGAGACTGATGAAACTTAAACCATGAACCAAAATGTTCTCTGGGAAGGATGGGGATGACATGTTCTTTAGGGAATTTGTTCTCATGATTACATCTCATAATTTCCTTAAGAGTGCCTCTTCTGTTCTCCCAAACTAGATCAAAATCATTTCTGGATCGTTTCCTAAAATACTTCAAATAGGAAAGAAATTCAAATAAATCCAGCAAATCACTCGTGGCACTCGAAAACACTACGATCCAAGTCACTTACTGAGTCTAAATTAGAAGAATGTTAAAACCCTCAAACGCAAATCCCAATCCCCTTGGAGAAATGCACAGCCAGCACAGCAGGACGCCGTCAGTGCCACTTCCAATGAGCATTGTTTGGCCTCACACTTGAATGCATAGGTATCCGCGGGAGGTCTCAGATCACATCCAGAGTTAGAGGTTATCATGGCATTAACAAGTTCCGTGGGCCTCTTTGGTGAGAGCCCTTGACAGACAGATTAGAGAAATGGGAGCCAAGAAAGATCTCAATCTCCTCAAACAATCCGGACTGTGCAGCTGGCACAGTCGAGACATAAATACTGGCGTAATGGAGAAAGCTCCGTGCTCTTACTCTCAATGTCACGTTCATTCACGCTAATGCACACACGCTCACGTTTTGGTATCAGCTTCCATAAGGTGACACGCTTCCTGGAATTGATCAGTGATTGTGTAAAAACAGAGCCTTGTTAAAATATCTTCGGAAGTTTAACTTGGCCGCTCTGCTCTGCTCTGGCAGTGAAGAAGCACAACGCTTGAGTCCACATTACATGTACGGAATGGTTTGGCTAATAATGACTGTGTTGAGCACATGAGATGTGAAGCATGGCCATATAAGGCGGCTTACATGGGGGTTGATAAACAAGATATCAAACCTTCAAAGCCAGGCTACGTAACCTTTGCTGGACAGCGGCCACTAGGACCACGAATGGAATTGAACAAATCGGTGTGTTTACATCCTGTTTTGATTTTTTGATGGGCCACTGAAGTGTTTATCTGTGGCATGGTAAGACATATCGTAACAGTAGCACAGGTCGAAAAAGGTCAGCTGATGATCACCTGCTCGAGGTGGAACATGTGGGCTGCGGTCGATTAGTCTTTTTTGCTTAGTAAGGTTCCCAACTGTGCGAAATAACCAGGAAGTATCTAACTGGCAGCCATGATAAGAGCTGGTCAAATTCTCTAAATGCTACGGAAAGGTGCTTCAGTGCTTCCTTCCTTATCTCCTTTAGCATAGCACTGTACCGTACTTGAGGAAAGAAAATGAGGTAATGCCATCAAACAATTCCTTGGGGCAGCAGCCTTAAACGCAACGCACCATTGGGCCACCAATAAGATCCTCCATCGCGGTTTAATCGCACATTATGGATAAATTAAAAACATCCATCTGGATGGTGTGATTCTACTTTGTACGGGAATCCTTAATTGAATTGACTTGAGTTTGTCACTGTACTCATTTCTCACTTTCTATGTCGGCAGTTGCATCGTGTTAGTGCAGCCGGATTCTCTTATTCATAAGTCCTTATGAACTCTTCTTCACATCTTTCCTTGATCTCATGACGTTTTCTATCGAGGTCAAGAAAAAATTGGTTGGGAAAACACATAGGATGACATTTTCTGACTATTTGACCACAGCCATGGTTTCACGTTGCCTGAACGTTTGATATAATCCCAATTTCTCTTACATTTTTTTGATTAGGATAATGAATGTTTTCTGCTCAACAGTCTCTAAAACGACTTACTGTATGTACTTCGAAGTAAACACAAATGATGATCACTGTGTCCCTAACATCGTTGTGGACTGCTCAACAAACTGGTGGAGGATTTGTTTTGCTCCGGTATTGCAGGGGGCCAGGCCCCACAGTGAGCTTCCTGTTAGCTGTCCAATCTTAACCATTACCAGTTCCAAACACCTCCCCACACTCTAGAGCAAAGTCCCCACAGATGTTTCACTTCTTTATCTGTGACCTCTGACCTTCCTTCTCAAGGGTCTAGCAGGCATTTCCTTCAGCAAGGTCACCTGTATACAGTTATTGCCCATGAGATCAAATTTAAGTACAGCAATGAACCTAGAGAGGCTGACAAAAGAACAAAACATGTTGTAGAACATGTTTTTAACATGTTCAGCTCAGGGTATTAAGACAGATTTTACAGTACATCTCTTCTGATAATTTATGAGACAAAGTCTACTTTAAAAAAATACACAAACCAAGATTAAATACATAAAATAAAACTTAATTTAGACTTAATTTAGCAGCCACCCATTCAGGACCCATTTGGTGCCACAAAGATTTCCACAATTCACAATAATGGGTTGTTTTTGGTTTTGTGATTTTAAAAGAAGAAATTGCTCATTTCTAAAAAATAGAAAACAAATGGAACTGAAAAAAATAATCAAAACAGCAAGACTAAAAGTTGAAAGCAGCTGCTAGATGCTGCAATAGCTGCACACTGCAAAGTTGTTGAACACAACAAACTTAAAATGAAATCCTTTCAGGATCAGAAATTTGAACTCTGCCCAAATTATGTGATTTCTTGTCTTCCACATTTTGACCTAAGGTGGCACAAGAGCAAAGTTAATGAAAAGTAATGAATATAAGATTGAAATGGAAAGAGTGTACGCCATAGGATCCATGAAAGTGATATATGTATCACTATATACATAGATACATATATGTATATTTCATGATAATCTGTCCAATAGAATAGGCGAGGTGCGAGGCGAGGCAGATGTCATGGAAATCTGATCATTAGTTATCAAGAGAGGTTAATATGAACCAAAGTGTTGGTCCAGGGTCATTGTTAGCAGAGAGCAGCTCCCGACAGAAGGTGAAGGGATCCCCACAATCATCAGGAATCAGTTGTTGAAAGTTAATGGCAATTGTTGAGATCTTTGCATCAGTGCAACACAAACTAACCAAGATGCATCTGGATTGCAGCGTTATTTTGGCTAATTCTAGCGTTGAAAGGTAAAAAAGCGAAGGGATATTCGTAGTCATTCGTAGACAGATAGCGAGACCTAAAGTTGCTGGTCATTGCAAAACATTGTCATTGTATCTTTAATGAGTGTGGGCAGGCCATACATAACTCAACACAACCTAAACCGAATGTAACAAATTGGCTGTACAAAACTCATGACATGAAATAACTTGTTGAGCCTCAAAGGTACGGTGCAGGCATGAGGGTGAAAAAAACTGTGCAAAATAATATACAGTAGAACGAACCATTGGCTATCAGTGCATTTCATTATTTTACTACCACCACTAAAAATGAGCATAGACTGATTTAACGGTGGTTTATAAGTCAATATTCCTGGATTAGGGGGAGGAAAATGGGGAAACTAAAACCCAGTCAAATTTCTGAATCCCGAAACTCCCACTGGCTAAAGTCAGAAGGCCATGGGAGGTTTAAGGCCAATGTGCCCAGTGAAGCGTGCACAAAGCTGGGGGTCTCTTCGGGAACAAAAAGGGCGGGTGGGAGGTGTTACACAAAGCTCAACAACTCTCATAAATCAACTGAGCAAGGGTTAAACTTCCCTTTTTGTTGTTGGAGATTTTTTTTTAACCAAGGACCAGAGAGCGACGCCAAGATGAAACAGCATGAGTCTTGTTGCAAACTCCCTTCAGGTTGGAAACAACAGGATGAAAGTCAAGACAGAAAACAACTGCATGGCAAATCCATTAGAGTAAAAAACATTGGGGCAGCGTAAACCCAGATGTTACTATTACAGAAATGTTGCCGTATTTCAAAGGGGGCCCCACGTGGAACATTTTCCAACACAAATCAGAGGTAATCTCAGGAACTCAGATGTGGGGGGGAATCAAACTAGCACCAGAGCAAAAGAGAAAAAGGAGGTTGGAAAAGGAGATGAGTGCAGGGGATGCAAGAAAATAGTTCTTTTTAATCAGAAGAATGGACTGAGAACAACAGGTTTGGAATTTGTCTATGTTCAAGTCAAGACAACTGAAGACCAATGACCTAACATTCCTGAGGTGACACCATTTCCCAGAGCGATCCTTCTGAGACCAAACTCTGAACCTAGACGGACTGAGCATGCGTTCATGGATATCGATCATCCCGAAGGAGTTCTTTGAACCCTGACAACTCTGAAGGTTTAGCCATGGGTCAATATTTGTGAGGCAGTGATCTGAGGCAGTGTTTCCTACAACAACACCTTGTCAGATCAGATGCACCTGGCCACCGCTACCGGCATCTGTGCAACTGCCTGGCACACATCCTTTCCATCACACCTGTTTGCTGCAAAAGCCATAATAAGGGGACGCACTCATAACCTGCCATTCTTGAATGTCAACAGGATTTGCATCCCCTTTACAGTTTCACTCAGCAACGGGCAGGTAGAGGACATTTGATTGTTTTTTGCAGCCCTTTTAGAGAAACCTGATAAAAGTCTCCCTAAAACCCCTTTTTGTTTGGCTTTCATTCATTATTCAGTGTTTCGCGGAGGAGCGGCACTCTTCCGAAGGTCTTCTTTCAGGGCCTCTTGCGCCATCCGTGCTTGCTTTGCCCTCCGATCTTGCCCAGAGCATCTTCCACTCATTTCCTTTGTCCTTCAAATTGTTCCTGTCATTTCCTATACTTCCCTGAGCTTTCTCTTTCTGCTTCTGTGCTGGAAATAACTCCCGTCATCCAGGACCAGCCTGCTCGGATGAGAAGAAATCCCTCCCTATTTGAGGCCAGGCTGAGGAGTAGATCCTGTCGAGCTCCTGGAGATGGTCTGTTTCCTGCATCTGTGCGTCCTCACTCACTCTTAATTGCTCCTTTCATTTTCCCCCATACCCATCTCTCTCTCTTCTACTTCTCTGTTGCCTCATAACAGCTTTTGCAGATGTACTCACTTTCCCAGCTGCCCATGAAATATGTCTGTGCCGACAGACATATTCACAACCTGAACAGTCTAGACAAAAGTAGAGCAATTCATCATCAGAAAGAAGAAGAACCATTTGATGCATTTGCCATTTTTTTCCTGATTTTTTTTTGATAGATCACTTGGGGGTCTTGGCAAAGGTTCATGTTTTGATTGGAATGAAGGTTGCTGTTAACCCTAACTCTAACCCCAATCAGTTGGAATAAGGTGTGCCCAAATTAAGGCTACTTTAGGGCCAAACAAAGATCTGCTAATAATGCAGGGGCTCAGATTGAACCCCGCCCCCTTAAGTGAGCTCGCTTTGTCATACAGTGCTCTGACGCAGTCAATCAGTGACCCAGAGCTTAGCTGGGGGGCTTTGAGATTCTTTTACGACCCCCCCCCCCCCCCCCCCCCTTTTCACCTCGCCTCCCCTCTTCGAAAGAAAGAACGGTAATTAACTGATGAAGAGCCCTGTAAGATTATCCAGTCTCCTCGCCAAGGACTGCAGCTCTGTCTGTGGTGTGCAGTCATGTCCCAAAGGACCACTGCAGAATGGGGAAAGGATGGATCTCAATGGCCTATTCAACTACTCTCCTCTTTCATTCTCCATTCAGCCCAACTAAACAAAAAAAAAGAGGAGAGCAGCATGCTATGTTGTATATTTTAGCCAGGAATGTTCTTTCATATCAGCACAAATTAGGAAAAAGCACTCACAGTGTTTAAAGACAAAGGTCGAGACCACAGTCACAATACTTTTAAGCGTGGACACACACACACATGAGCACAGTTCTTCGCTGACCACATCAGAGCTCAGAGGGCACACGAGTGCACAAACAGCCCCTCACTGCGAGCGGGAATGCGCGGCAGATTGAATTATACAAGAGAAAGCAAAAAATAGCTGTGTCCCAACCACGTAGAGCGAGACAGAGCGGGACACCGAGGGAGTGGGAAAGGGTGAGAAAGAGAGACGGAGGGGTAAGAGGAGCAGGGGATCCATTTAATGTTTTTAGTCTGTGCATGGAGCTGTAGAGAAAATATGAAATAGGTTTCTCGAGGGAGGAAAAAAAACTACAGTTTGTCTCGGGTTCGCACCACCCTCCCATCCTCCCTCATAATATCTCCCTCATTCAAATGTGTCACCATGCCAAGGCCCCCCACTGCCGGGGTCCCAACCCTCAAACCAACCCCCGACAAGCAGACCACCCAATAGATCCCCAGCTTGATTTGATCAGGGTCTCCCAATGGTTCTGGGCTGACCTATCGCCACTTGAATGAGCCAGCAACCTTTCTCGATGCGGTGCAAAATCCCGGCGAAAGCGCTGCGTCTAAGCGCATCACCAGGCTGATGCTGTCACTCAACTCACCGTCGCACTATACTTGCATATTCTTGACTCGACTACGACGTAAATTATGTGACGGGAGTTTGCATGCTGCTAGGTTTGCATGGCCAGAGGTCTGCAAAACAGGTTTATAGGAGTGACAGAAGTGCTTTGTTGAAATCAATTGTGATTTTTTTTTTAATTCCCGTTGAAAAGTTATCTCACCCAGAACATGCAGGACAGGCAGACCCAGGTGCGCGCAGGTCCAGCCAGAGCTGCTGGCAGGCTTAGAGAGACAGACGGCATGGTGACGGGCAGGAGTGATGCTGCTGCTGCTACAGACCAGTGGGCTTCCTTAAGTATAATCCAGCCAGGAGAAGAGTTGCCCAACACTGCACAGCCATGACTGCACCCGGACTCAAACACTGTCTCTCACCTCGGGCTCCTTGCTCTCTCCCTCCTCTTCCTCACTGTATGACTTGCTTTCTCCTCCCAGCGTCTCTCCTCTAAACTGGACCCTGACTGCCTCTCCTCTGTGCTCACTCTGGCTCTCTTTCGCTTCTGCCGGGGAAAAGTTTCACAAAGCCTTTTTTTTTTTGAAGGGGGGGGGGGGTAAGGCTGCCCCCACTATCTCCACGGGAGCAAAGGGGGAGGGGGTGCGCTGCTCCATCTATTTTGCCCCTCCTCTCTCTCTCTCTCACTCTCTCATCCCATGTCTCCCTCCCTCTTTACCCCTCTATGTCTCACCACTTTTAATTATATTCATTCCTTGATCCCACCGCTCCCCCCCGCAGCATCCATCGTACTTCACCTCCCCCCATCTCTCTCTTGCACAATTTTTTCCTGTGTATTTCTGTATTGAGCCCATTTCAATATTTCATGACCTCCGACTACCCCTGCACGTCCACTTTCTCCTGACACTGGGAATTGATAAGACTGTATCAGTTGGGACGTCAGAGAAGACACCTGCTCTTTAGACTGTCCCCCAGTTTCCTCAACAATGTTTGACATTATCTGATGCTCAATTTTCAAACAGTTGAAAACGCCTGTCTCAAACGTAACAAACATTATAGTATCAGTAACAGTATCGGTTACAGCCACCTCTAAGTAGTAGAGTAGTAGTAAAGGCCTCTCTCCTGACAGGCCTGAATGAAACTGTATATTTATAAATCTCTGAATGGGATTCCAATTAATGATCAGCACACGCAACATCAACATAAGGCATCTTTTCCACTCAATCTTACGATTTAAAGATAACACTTGCATGCTCGTATATTTCTGTGATCATCAACAAATCCCATGACAACACCAAAACCATGTGTTAATCCGTCTCTCTGACTTCCCTACCCTGTGGCTCCAAGTCCTTTTTTGTTACTAAAAATAAGACACAAATCTCAAAACACAGATCACAAATATATTGTTTTGTGTTTTGTGTAGTCAAAGTAATTTCCTCTAACAGCAGGGCACTGTAGTTTTTAGCAAACGTTATTCAAACTGGAGGAAATCGTGCATTATTTGAGGGACTATTTTCCGCTGTGGATTAATACACAGCGGGTATTTCCAGCAGCAGGACGGTCAAAAACAAACTGCAGTCTATGTGTTCGTGGTAAAGGAACATGTCACCCAGTGCAACAGTGAGGCTCATTGATGAATTGGAACAGAGAATATATCAGACATATTAGGCTTTGGATGCACACACACAATAGAAGGATCAATTCATTGTTGGTTTTGGTATTATCCTTGTAGTTGCTAACAATCCCTCCAAAAAATTCTATATCACCAGACTTATCTTGTGATCACTCCTTTGTCATTCTCAATCTCACCCTTGGCCTCCCACACATTTTCCCTCCTCAATGAAAAAAAAGTAGTTCCTGAGGATCTACTTTAGACAGTATAGTAGCCTCAAACAAAGTCCCGCCCCCCTCCATCTTCACCCCTTTACTACAGAGAAAGAGCACAGAGGGGCCGGGAAGCCAGAGCTGCTTCATTAAGTTCTCACTGCTCATCAATGACCATGTTAGCCCCATCCGTGACTCTTTATCCCTTTGTGTGGGTTCTTCGTTTTTCACACACATACACACACACACACACACACACACACACACAAGTGCAAACCTCCACACAAATGTAACCTTTACCCAATGGCAGACAGGGCTACATGCACCTGTAAACACTCATGGACCCGTCATTTTCTGACAGAAACATAAAGATTCTCATCCATGATGGAAATTTGGGGTCCAGGCCCACTACTTCCTGAAAACATAAACACACATTTAAACTATCAAACTCACCGTATGCATATACACAAACATTCAGCAAAAACCACCCCTTTCTCCCCCCGACTCTCTCGCTCTCTCTCTCACACACACACACACTCGGAGATTTCTCACAAACTATATAAATACACAAACCCACCCACATACAGAAACATACAAACTCACTCACTCACCCAGTGGCAAAAGAGGATTAATCCCCTGGTATTTCCTGCAGGCCACCCCTACAGAAACAAATTTGCTAAAGGAGAGAATGTTAGAGAGAAAACATTTGAACTTAATCCCCAACCAAAACACACACACACACAAGCTGGAATCATGTCAGAGAAAAACAAGAACTTTGCAGAAACAATTACTGAACATCTGTGTCTTTTTTATCCCAAGAAATATTTTTATTACTGCTTAATCTATTTTTTTAGTTATGTGTCATGTGTAAAGGCCTTTACAAACCAGGGGCCTTTTTTCCAATGGATTAGTAAATAAACAGTTGTTTTTGTCATGAGTACTTTCAAACCGATCGCGAATATTACGCGGCGAACAAGCGGCGTGATTTTTCTGAGCTTTCGCACCGCGACTAAAGGCATCAACCAATCACGTTGAGCGGAACGGAGATATTCAAAACGTACACTGTGGTGTAGGAGAGGATTACACAACAACACTGAGACAAAGGGAGCACACTTAATCCAATGAACAACTCGTATTATACCACCTACCACATCAACACATTCTGCTATCAAATTCAATACTTTAAAGTTTCTTTCAATATTTATCAGTTGCTTTTAGAAATATGGATCAGTTACTTTTCCAAATCCACATGAACCACTCTTTAAGGGGCGGGGTCAAAATAGGTCACATGCCTATTTCATGCTGGTTGTTGCAGGTAGTGTAGGGTGAGGTTTTAGAGCTCCTTTCTTTTGCTAAAAACAACTGTCTGCTGCTGCTGGAAACAAGGACGATGAGAGCGGTAAGACTGAACTTTACAAAGTGTATAAAACTGCTTGAGGCTATTTTGGAACGTAACACAAAGTCACTGAATGACTGTGCACTTGAGCATCGTCCAACTTGAGCTTAGTTGTGCTCAAATTGAAACTGAACCGTCAGAACATTGCACATCATGTTCTACTCTTGCATGAAGTCATCTTCCTATTCCCTGTCAACACAGTCTCGTGTGACAAACAGTGCATGATGCATCATTTATTTGTGATAAACAGAATATCTTCTATATATAGCATCAGGATTTTCTGCACAGCCAACAATGATAGCTTAAGAGAAATTATATCAAATGTTAGTTAGATTTCTAAAGTTAATAATAAATAATATGAAGCTGTCAAAGGACAGAGAAACAGATTTTGCAAATCCGATATCATGATTTGATATTATGACAATTCAAAGAAAAAGAAATCCAGGACTTATCATTTTGGTATTATACTTTTGTATAACTCCCAAAAGATACAGCAACCAAGTGCAGCCGCAGCGCCCACTGGTGGTCAGAGAACAAGCTGTCCCCCCCATCTATAACCAGACACTTGTTCATAGCGCAGTTATTACATATAGGAGTGATTGCAGAGATAATGGAGGGAGGGAGTGTGTGCGTGGTGGAGGGAGGCTGTAATATAGAGAATGGAGGGTGGGGTATATTTTTCAAAGGCTAATCAGATCACTTGCGGGATTTGTTTTAGTACCTCTGTAACCTTGACCATTTCTGTCTTCTTCTGTAAACCAGAGCTGACGCGAGGACAGCGAGGCACTTACACAATTAAGAAGATTAACCGGTGTCAGGTCGCTGTCCTTGAACCAAGTAAAGATTGGTAAACAGTCGGGAGGATTCAATATTGAGAAAGGGTTTCAGCAGACAAAACAAAATAAAAAACGGAGGGATGGGAGGAGGTTTAAGGTAAAGTGGTGGGGAGAAACAAAAAAACACAAACAGATAAACTCTGCTGTGATAAGTGGATATAGGTAGTAGACAAACGCAGATAGATGACGAGAGAGTGAACATGTAAACAGAGGGGTGTGATCTTGGCTGACGTCCTAGAACCTGCTCGATGAAGGGGGAGTTCACTTGTTGACAGACAGAGGAAGAACACACGCCAGCAGGCCCCCTAACACACACGGACCTGCACACACCCTTTCCCACCCCCGTGACTCCCATCTGTTGAAAACAATACAGGGCCCTCCCTTTGCAGAACACTCACATGTGTGTGCACGTTTTCCTCTGTTCTCTCTGCTGTGCAACAGTGAGAGGAAGGACCGTCCAGAACACACTGACCCATGAACACGACAATATTACTTCTACAGTACATGGTGTGAAGAGATATTAGAGCATTTTTGGGACCACATTTGTTTTGTTTTTTTAATTTGAAGAGTTCTTTGGAGTAAGGGGTTTCAGGAGGGATTTCCACTAGGGTTGTGCGCTAGTCGACCCCAGTGATACTAGTCCTTTAAACTTATTACGATTTTATTAATGTGCAGATTTAAATTATGTATCGACATTTGCTATCTCAGCTGTTGCTGTTACACCGGGGAGATATAGATTTCTGCAGCGTTTAAAATACAATTTGGTTTACGAAAAATAACCGAATGGATTCCCTGTGAAATCAGACGTCTGGCAGCGACCCAGACCGCCATGGACCGCCAGACGCTGCTGCAGTAAAATGAGAGAGACAAAAGACTCTGATGCTGAAAAACAGTACCACATTTGTCCACAGGGGCCGCCAAAAATCGACATAAAATAAAAGCTTTAAGGAAAGAATCCGGGCTGCACGGTGGTGTAGTGGCTAGCACTGTCACCTCACAGCAAGAGGGACCCGGGTTCGACCCCCGATCCCAGGTGGTCCTTCTGTGTGGAGTTTGCACGTTCTCCCCGTTGCAGCGTGGGTTCCCTCCAGGTTCTCCGGCTTCCTCCCACAGTCCAAAGACATGCAGCTTAGGTTATTTGGAGACTCGAAATTGCCCGTAGGTGTGAATGTTTGTCTGTCTCTACATGTGCCCTGCGATGCCCTGTCCAGGGTGTTCCCTGCCTTCGCCCAATGTTAGCTGGGATCGGCTCTAGCGCCCCGCGACCCTCAACAGGATAAGCGGTTTGGATAATGGATGGAGGAAAGAATCCGAAAATAAACAAATCCTCTGTTGTTTTTCAGATGTAAAGATTTGCTACTTTTCCTTGAATATTTTGGGGTTTTGGACTGATAGTGTTGGAAAAACAAAATCTTGAATGACATTTGGGACAACTCACTTCGAAAGGTCACAGCAAATAATCACCCGTGAATCTGCGTCCCTGGACATGCCAGGGATTTAGTCGCTTAAAAGCACAGTCATCCCACTCACTGCACATCCAAACCACCCCGGATTAAGCCACTCACAGACAGTGTAGACTGGCCAGGACTGAGGGCAACTGCAGGTAAAGTGCTTTTTCGCCCCCTCCTGAACGCCACCTCATGGCACCATTAATGTGCCAGCAGAGGAAGATGCACAGCCCCAGGAGAGGGAGTCGCATGCTAAAGGCCTTCAATGTGTCTGTGGCCAGACAGCCATTGACTAATAACACTTTCTTCTTTAATTATGGGGGAGCTCGGCATGAGTAGGTATCGTGTGCATATCAAGGTGTGTGTCTGTGACGGTGTGTGTGTACTAAAGCACTGAGCAGTGGCTGCTTTTGCAAGATTGATGGCTCTGGTGGACAGCACAGACCTACTATCGGGAAAAGAGCCCAAGTCAAACTGGCAATATCCTGGTCTGTGTGTGTGTGTGTGTGTGTGTGTGTGTGTGTGTGTGTGTGTATCCTAATGTGCTTATCTCTCCAGCCGGTCTCATCCTCTGTGCTCATAGCAGGCCTTTTACGAGCGTCATATAAATATGAATTTTATTTCCATTGTCATTTGGCAACTGCAGTTGGAAATGTTGGGACATTTGGGGATGGGGGTCGTGCAAAAGATCCTAATCCCAACGTTTCACGCATCCTGTGTCAGAAGCTACAGTTCATTGGGTCAATATTTTAGATGATCCCACTGAATGTCACGAGTATGATACAAGGATTGATTGAAACTACAACGGGGAGTTTTTCTACGATATCTATGATCTGTAACAAACTGCTCGTAATGTTTTTGCAGCTTGGAGTAAAGACCATGGTGAGAGAAAACCAATGAATGAACTAATGTATTTCACAGTTGGTGACTGAATTTAAGCCCTACTCGAAGTCTATAGCCATGCTAGCAGTACCGTGAGGCTGTACTTATGCACAGTGGTCCTTTGAGCTAAATGCTAACTGCAGCCTGCTAACATACTCATAAGCAAAGTACAGCTGAGTTAGTTGGGAATGAAATAATGCATCAAAACATAAGTAATGAACAAACTGAATGTTTACCTGATGATGGCGCTAGAGGAATACCCAATTTCATTGCGATTCATTCCAATAGCTGTCGAGACAATTCAGTAAAAAACACAAATGTCAACCTCACGGTGGTGCTCGAGGAAAAGTCATCAAAGATTCATCCTCTGGGGACCATGTCTGTACAATATTTCCTGTCAATCCATTCAATAGTTGTTGAAGTATTTCAGCCTGGACCACCGTGGTTGACCAAACAAATGACAGACTGAACGGTATTGCCATCTCTAGAGCCACTCCGACCGCTAGCGTGGCTACAAGATTGACCAGAGTTAGTGCAGCTAATGTGTTCCTCTCTGTTACAATCAGGAAAATCACAGAAGCCAAGTTCAACATGTAGGTGCATTCATCTTATACTTAGTCAAAAAAAAAAACTAAGCTATCCCGAAAACCCCAAAATTCCCATAACATCTAAATCCTGAACCATACCTTGTTTTTGCTTTTCCTCTGTTTCCGAAATGGGAAAATGCAGTAGAAGAAAAATGTAGCCCAACTGAAGACTGTGGCAAGACACCAGCCTAATCTGCCCATTCTCCCCTGAGAGCCTCCTCACGTCCTCTACTGTGTAACAGCTGCCGCTCCTTGCTCCTCGTCTCCCCTCCCTCTCAAGCCTGTCCTTCAAGTGTCCAGAGGTACGAGACCCCTAGTAGTTAGTCCTGGAGAGAATCCTTGGATGGTTGCTGATCTGATCCAAGAAATAGTACATTTTCCTTCGGTTTCTGTGACTAGAAGTTCCCTTAAAGTGTGGGTGAGGTCATTCCTAAAAGCATCCTTCCCTCTCTTGCCTAGTATCCCTACAGCATCCCTCCATCCTGTCCCCTCTTTCTCTGGATGCTGCAGGTTCTTCCATTCATAGCACGAGGAGGAAAATGATTAGGAGAGAGGAAGACAGAAGTGGGCGGGTGTGGGGTGGGTCGGGCAGTGCCGTCTGTTAAAGAAGAAGGCACTTATAGTGATGGAAAAAGGAGGGGGGGTCTACAATTTATTGTAGAAAAGGGGGGATTGCTTGGAGGGAGTCTTGAAGCACTGAAACAACAATGAATATAAGATGTTGTGTGGAGTGACAATGAATTCCCGGCAATTAAAAAAAAGCTGGAAATACAAATTCGGATGCAGGCACTTTCCAGCATATGTTATGATTAATGCTTGTTTTATGTCAAATGCTGAGAGGTGAAGATGTCCAGAAGGGAGACAAGGTGAGTGAATATGTGAACTGAAAAGAGATAGAGATTAAGTGAATGTGTGGTGGGGAGATAAGTGTTCTCGGTGGAGGGCGCTGATGCATTTGTAGCTGTCAGGGGGGCCCTAATGAAGATTGGCAGCCTCAGACCAATCATAAATGGCCCTGGAGCCCCTGAGCATGTATACATTCTGAGTAATTAATATAAAGACTGAGGGACCCATCAGTGAATTGAGCCAGAATCGGACTGCCTTTCTACTTTCCATTATTAGATAGTGGAGGGCACATGTGTGAATTGTTATAGCAACAAGAAAATCTTCAACACTAAAGAAGAGAAAAATGTATGCTTTTAAAGGCATGAAGGTTAAAGAGGAGCCGTAATTAAAACACCCGACAAAAGGCGATGTATGATGTTAATTTCTGCTGGTGAAGTCTGCCATTTAAATTCTTTCTTTTTTTTTGTCATTAAGGCATTTTCATCTCACTCTATGTTCTGGCAAACGTCACATTAGCCGAATATCCTTACAGAACAATAGAGTAACCGTGTTCCAGATCATGTAGCTATACAGGCAGCTCTCTTCTTTGTTTCCTTTGGGGGAAATGAAAGAAGGAAATCTCAGACTTGTTGGTGAAAACACTGCGAGATCGGTCGACTGCCCTATTTGGCTGCCTCCTGTTTTTTGTGGTGAGCCTTCACGCCCAAAAATTGTAGCAAGGTGTCGAGAAGGAAAAAGCTATGTTCATGGCTCTAAGCTGCTAGTTAGCTAGCTAACTCCCTGTTAGCACGCTAACCTGACAAAAAGTTAACACAGTTTATTCAAGAATACCTATTCGTACCACTGACTACCGTCTCACAACAGTATGCGAACAATGGACAGCCACGTCAACAGTGGCTTTGTCCGCTTTTACTCCACGGCTAGGTAATCAAATCACCACCAGTTTGCTCTCCTGCATTCCCGTTAAAGAAGATTACACAATACTGGCAAATGGACCAGTTCCAGAGCGGGAGCGAGTACAACATCATGCGCACTTCCTGCCTTCTCTGCAGCGCAAACAATGGGCTGGTTTCAAGTCTCAATCTGGCAACGTCAGGTCTGTTGTCCGCTCTAGGAAACCAGACAATAGGTTAGGGAGTGAAGGGTCATTGTTCCTGAGAGAATAAGAGGGGAAGTGGCCGGTCATGGTTTTAATGGGGGACTGACAGAGATGTTTTGGTCACAGCTGCTGGTATCCATTTGTCGATTAAATTTGATATTACCCATCAATAACATACAGCATAGTGCTAAACTAAAATAAATGTGTTTTAATGTTGTCTAGGCTACTGTTATCTCTATCCAGGAGTTATATCATTATTGTAAATACAGGTCTCTGTTGATATCAAGTCAACATTAAACATGGCCCACTACCCAGCGTCATTTAGCCACAGCCTCCTCACCAGACTTAATTAAGTGCAGACACAGGGCTACACTGCAGCTCACTGCAGACTCTGTGATTAAACTGTGTGCTGAGCTTTCACCTCATCCCAACTTTCACCTGTATTTCAGCTGCCAATAGCAGAGTGCCAAGGTTTAGCTGAATGACATTATAGCCTGTATGCACATGCTGCTGTACAAACACCAGTATTTGCATAATATAAATTGACATCCAGAAAATATTTTCCGGAGTCTGCTGCAAAGACAGAACTAATTTCTAATGAAATTAAGCAACAGCCAATAATAACATTTGCATCGGAGTCCCATTTGTTCAAATATCACATGTCATGTTATTGCCCCCAACAAAGTGGCTGTGATTAATGCAGCAATTATCTCCTGCCACTCCCACTATTGATCCAAGGCATCCCATTTTTTTTTGGGAATGCGAGCTCAGCGAACGTAAGCACGTGGCAGAAAGCCATGGGGAATTAAGTGAAAGCTCATTTCATCTTTGAACATAGCAAAGAGACGTTGCTCTATCTTAAGTCGGCAGATGGAAACAGTTTAGTCAAATTGGCAATCATGGGAAAGTCCGGATTGGCGACAAAATGGAGTGCACAATAAAATATGCTGTTTTAAAAAAAGCTATAATCTCGGCGGTCAACCCAAAGCCTCTTTGGACAGAAGAAGGCACAAAGAACTTCAAAGCTCCCAAGGCACAGGTTCAAATCTCAGTGACTGCATGCAAGTGATACTGCCACCCTAGAAAAAAAAGGTTGTCTGGTGAGAATTGATGGAGTATTCCAAATTGGATGTGATGCAATGGTAAAATTTGGAGATCAGATGTACATTATATACAATAAAACTATTCACATTCACAAAGAAATTTCCACATTTTTAGTAACTGATATGGCCTCTATGGAACCAATAAATCAGAGGTGAATATAACCAAAAAAAAGATTCCTGACAGCTTTATTCGTGTTGGGGGAGCAAATTATTATTTCTAAAAGGGCAGGATGGAGCTATTTAACCTTTAATTAGAAAACACAAACGCACCCGCCAACCACAAAGTACCCACAGTGACCATTTCACCTTTCAAGCCGCAATTATCAACTCCCGAGGCCTCTCATCGGCTGCCTCGTAAATGCCCAGACGGGGCAGAAATGAACAGGATGTTCGCCAAGGTGATGAAAAGCTATGAAGGTCCAGTGAAGTGGCGGCACTGTCTTTCTTCACCTCACTAAATAACTGCATTACACGAACATGTTGACTGTATATCCATTGTTTCAAAGTAAAAAAATGTTTTATTACATCTGTCCTTCGTGTAATTGTCCCCCTCACGGCATCACGAAGGTTAAACGAGGGTTAATGAAAGAAGGCTTCTGCTCTCTCCTCTGTTTACACGCAAACAGGCAACCAGCTGAGGCTGACCATTGCATGAGATTCAATGAAAGACGTGGGCCCACCTGCAGCGACGAGCGGACAGCCCCTTGTAAAACGGTCATCTGCGGGAAAGTTATTGCGCTCTGCGCGGATGTAATGTCATTAGCTGTCCGGACACCTCCAAGAGTGTGATACTTCCACATCAAGGGACAGGGCGGAGAGACGTATGGACAAACTTTCATTTTGTGTTGATCACTGTGGACAATACTCTTGCATTGGATTCTTCAGTATTTAGAGCAAGTAGGTCGTGAAAGGAAACTTGTGATAAACATGTAACGCTGCCACTCAAAACGTTCCTGCCTTCTCTGCCAACAAAATGTTATAAAAGATTTTTGAATTTTATTATTCAGAACTACTTGCAAATGTTGAAATCTAAATATATTCAGATTCAATAAGTGATATCAATACTGGATTAAGATTCAATGGAGAACAGCTGCTGCCCAAAAAAGAAGGAAATCAATCTAAAAACCTTTGGTTTCCTTGGAAAATGTTTGGAAGTAACATTAATTAGTAAGTTGCAGTAATAAAGTAAAGTTGCAGTAATAACCTAAAACAAGCAAACCCACCAGCAAAATCTTTTGCCTCCGCACTTTGTGTGCTGGGGTTGGACTGACCTCGAGATGGGAGCGAATCCCTGACAGTTCAAAATGACATGTTGCAACAACACTCACCAGCCAGAGGGACATCGCAGAGTTTTCTTTGAAGACACCTGGGGCAGTAACTCCCTTTCACAGATCCACAGCTTTCTTGAACACTGAACCGGCTTTTGTAGGATTAACAAGACTATGTTATTGTCCCTCAAAGTTGGATGCACTGGCCAAAGAGAGCCTCGCAGTCTGCCCCTATCCTGACATACTTCCTGAGCTGCATTGTTAGCAAGGGGAGAGGAAACGCACACGCACACACACACACGCACACGCACGCGCACACTATGGAAAGCCAGTGTCAGGACATCATAACATGGAAAGTGAGAATACCAGGAGCTGATGTTTGCTCTATGAGATTGTTTTGTGTCTTGTATTTTTGCCAAGGTCAGTGGTAAAGCCATAAACCGGGTGGGCTTGATTCTTATGACAATCAAATTATGTCTCTCTGTTAGCACAACAAAGAAACTTCTCCAGCTGCTTCCAGGTCCCGAGTTTAAGCAAGTTTAAGGCACTTCCGCATAGGTTGACGCCCGGTTTGTCACTTCAAGTGACCTGTTTTACTTTACAAGTACTGATTTAATTTATTGTTAATATATGCTTAAGTTTATCTGCATTTGAAGTCAAATGAAGATCGGATCAAATGAACTGGCTCTGGCTCAGTACCTGTGTTTATGTTTCCTGAACACAGGAGGTAGAGAACTGTTCCAGGCAAATGAATCAATACACTGGCAGCTGAGGTGAAGAGGTCGCCCCTTTTGCACCGGGTCCCCCCCTATCCAAGTAAGTCCCAACCAAACGGGCCTCTCCATTGTTTTTTTCAACAGACCCTTAATGGGAACCACCTCAGACCCGACGGATTCATTGCCACTCATCCATGAGCGAGGAGGGGACTTCGGGAAGCAGAGCATGCAGGGTGAGGAACAGGAGCGGCGTATCTGACATTAACACTCTCGCGGTTTACTCTCCTCCTCTAGTCATGACTTTTACAAGGTTTTGAAGAAGGAGTGATGCTTACTTTGCTGGAGACATGGTGGCAGCTTACGCGCCTTAGAGGAGGTCATAATAGCAGAACATGCACACACACACACACACAAAGTACGCTGATCCAAGAGGCATAATTCAATCCTATCACACAGATTCATCATTAATAACTCACTAGAAATCCATGGGTTATGTCTTATGTCACAGTGAAACCATTTAAATTCATGTAGTCTAAATTGGTTCTACCATCTCTGTATATGTACAGTACCATATATGGATGCTATGTATTTACATGCATATATACTGTATATGTCTTCCTGTATAAGTATGTATGTAATAATAAACTCCATTTTCAAAGTGCTTTACATGAACTGAATAACCACAAAATGTCAGAAAACAACTAAAGACAAATAAAAGAATCCTTTTGTTAACTGCTACTAGTAAGCTGAGTTTCTGTCAGTGCATTTAAAAAAAAGAGGGATCCTATTGTAAACATCTTGAAAGCCCCAAGCTAAAACTATATAGGGTTCATTCTATCTAAAGCCCTTCCAACCCCCCCAGCTGGATCAAAGTGTGCGTTGTGTGCTTTGGTTTTAACATGGGGGGGGTTACTCTCTAGGCGATTGTTATCGCTCCTCAAAGTGCTAAGCCATGAGTGAGGCCGCACTGAATGCTGCTGCCAAAGGAGTGTCTGAAATGTCTGTGTGTTGTTGGGAGTACTCCTCCCCGCCATGTGTGCTGGGGATAAGGCAAAGGCATGGCTGTTAAATTGGAGGCGCATGTTGCATGACCTCACACCTCATACGTCACATTGCAGAAAGTTGTTTCTTTAGTACAGATAACTGTTTTCGGGCTCACCGCGGCAACAAATCGCAACGCCGACTGCCCCCTGCTGGTCTCCACAATCACTAAATGTCAGGATCAAAACTACCAAACTATATGACTTCCTTTGGTGGTGGAAGAAGCCCAACATGGCTGAACCACTGGCCAGGCTGTAAACATGGCAACGGTGCCTTAAAAAAAAAACAGTGAGACTCTCCCTCCATACAAGCAAGTAACCGATCACAAAATCCCTTAAACATTTATTTAGCTCCACACTGGGTGAGTTTAATCATCCCTTAGAGGCTTTCCAAGAAACATAGCGGCGTTAATAGCAGATTAGAACATCCTTTGGGAGTGCATAAAGTCTTTACATTCCACATGTGCAAGAAATGATGTAGTATGTGGAATGATGATGGCAGATTATCAAGGACGACAGGCAAAAGTATAATCCCCAAAGATGAATGGTTCATGTCTATACAATCCTGGGGTGATGACTAATAAAGAGAGAATTAATTTGGCTCAACATGAATGAGTGCAAAAACATCTTTGAACAACTGTGTGAAAGCCCAGTCCATCACTTTTTAGTTTTTAGCTTTCCATTGGCTTTTTGTCACTGATCCAGGCTTGAGTTTTGTTGGCGGCAAATGAAACAGCCCATAACAGCCCTGATCTGCCTCCTGGAGAATCCAGAGGAACTCCCAGGCCAAATAAGTTCCAGTCCTCCAGCACCCTTCCCGAGGTTGAACAAATGATTTGGGAGCATTGTTTACTCGCAGGTCGCAAATGGTGGCGATGTCACGCCTGATTGTCACTCACACACTGTAGAAATATGATAAGAGGGCTCTCGCATGCTTTTAAATGGTTCACAAGTATGGAGGTTTGATTAGTGACACATTCTTACTCCCAAGTCATCAAATAGCACAGCTTGGTCAGTGGCCCTAAACTTCAAACTATGACGCTCTGGGTGGAGTGTCAGTTTTGGACGGCTAGTCACATTTCCGCTAGTTACATGTATACAGTCTCTTTTCAAAATAAACTTCCAATGTAGGTTCACTAAGGTTGGGCTTTTAGGTTTACTTAAGCAACAAAAGTACTTAATTGGGGAAAAGATCGGGGTTGTTACATAAAATAGTGAACGTAGCTGGCGTTACGTAAAGTCCAGAAGTTAGGTAACAAAACTACGGTAGTTGACTGAGTTGTTGCAGAAGCATGGCACCCACCCTCTGGTTCCCCCTCAGGTACACACTGTTAGCTCTGTCAGCATTGTTGCCATCGTATGCGCTGCTAGCAGTTAGCTTCTAGCTGCTGGCTCAGCCCTCGCCATGTTGAGAGCCATGTGGAGGCAATAGACATGCTCTGAATTTTGAATTTAGCACCTTCAAGACTGAAAGTAGATTTAAGTTTAGCTATAGGATTAAAGTTAAAATTTAGATAAAAGTTGCAGAGGAGAAGGTCAAGAGGAGAGTATATAGGCGTAAGGAAGCAAGCAGGGTCTTTACAAGTACAGTAATACATAAGTGTGTGCGTGTGTTTATCTGTCTGTGTGTGGTGCTGGTGGGGAGGACACCCCGCCTGTCAGCTTCAGACAAGATACACCCACTAAACACAGGGATGAATTTCTTCACAGCACCAACTGTAACCCATGGCAATGGAGAGGCTGCCCAGTAGCCGGACATTATGCAAATGTATATCACGCTCGACTGGCCACAAGACTGTGTGTGTGCGTCCATCGCATGGCTTCACATTTCACCCGAACTTTATTGGTGCCAGTGGCCTTTTGTCTGCTTTAATTGAATTAACTTCTCAGAAACGGACCGTGTTGCAGGAGAACGATGGGACATTACACAGCCATCACCTCGGCATGGGAGCTTTTAATAGTGTTGACATTGGCGTCAGTCAATGCTTTAGAAGAAAACGGGCTTCTCTTTCTGTAAATTTTATAGATTGGTATAATTTTTTAAGAGCTACATGAGACATGAGATTGTCAGAGCCTCCGAACGTCCGCGTTGAAAGACTCCTGTCACTTTTCTGTCATTTCGGGTCATGTTTCAGCCCCCTGGGGAAATGCTTATGAAAAACAATTCCAGTGCCTTCACTTCAACAGCCACATCTTAATACTGGCTGTCCTTCCTACTTGTGCCATTCACTTTGAATGGCTGAAATAATTCCAGTCCATAGAAGAAGGGTTGTTGAAGCTTTTTTACTATCATGGTCATGTGGTCATACATGAACACAAAATGTTGCGCCAAAGTTGCAACAGTTTTAGTTATTTCTGCAGGTTTGAAGTTGGTGGGGTTCAGTTGGGAAAAGTTGGTGTCTCATTTTTCTGTGCACCAATCAGAGTTCAGCAGAATATAAATCAAAACGTAGTGACAGTTGGTGGGTGGGTTGTTTTGAGGTGTGCTTACATTGCCATTGGAAACATGTCTTGCAACAATGTACAGAGAGATAGAGGACCATTGCAACACACATATATTGAAATGAAGACAAGAACCACAGGTACATAACTTAACATAAATTTACATTTATAATGCCGCCTTTTAAGTCCATGGGTATTTGTGGGCAAGTATATCACAGTTTAAAAGGTGGGAAAGGTTAATGGCAATGTCCCCATCTGCTGGTTAAAAAGTACAGCTTCATTAAACTTATACTGTACCATATTGTACTCATGAACCACTTTGAAGTGCCTGTTTGGACAACTGGCTTCAGATAAAATACAAAACTCGGGCATTGTTTTGACTACAAGCCACCGTTTGATAGACGGACTGTGTTCACTTTATATTGGTTGTCTCCCTTCTTCTTTCATGTCTGCTTGTCCCCAGTCAAAATGGCAGAGACCAAACCAGACACCAAGCAAACAGTGTCAGGTGGTTTCCCCAGCAGATAAAAGAGTCGTGGAAAATGCAAATGTTTGGCCAGTCTCTGAGCGAATGTGAAGCAAACCAGTTTTCCGTCATCTTGACGTGTTTGGATTTTTGCAGACTTACAGATTTGAGCGGACTTTAATTAAACAGCGAGTGATTTATGGTGCTTAGTTTTGCTGGTTATTTGACCTCAAACAGCATTTGCAAATAACTAGTGGCTCTTAGTTGAGCCTATATATCATCTATCAGAAATGTGGGATTTACTGTTTTGGGACATTTCAGAAAATGTTCAACTTAATCTTCAACTTGAAGATCTCTTTGAAACATTTCAGTGTTGCCAGTGCAGGAAAAATTACAAAAAATATTCCCTCTGAAATCAATTCAGAATTTTGCATATACGTATATGTTGATGGGAAATGTGTGAATTGAGGTAAAGCTGTTTTTCTGACTTTATAAAACGTATTGGCCATATGTTAACATTAGCATGAAGCACCATGGACAAGCAGGACAACGTTAATTCCACAATGATGTTTAGGATACAACTGGCTTCATTGGTTGGATTCAAATACAATTCAAAATTCTGTGTCAGCTTGAATTCCTTTTGACTTGGATTGATTTATTTAAAGGGGACATGTCTTGAAAACTCATTTTTTCGGTGCTTGTGCACATACATTTGGGGATCTGGAGTGCCTACCAACCCACAAACTGTCAAATGAGACAACCCAGTCAGTTTGTTGTGGGCTGCCTAGAACAGAAAACATGTGATTCAACAAGCCATTTACATTTGTCTCCCCTTCCTATGTGACATGCAGGCTCATTAGAACATACTGCCCACGGTTTGACAACTACATTTGCAAAAGTGGACCATATTATTCTTAACCGGGCTTTTTCGGGTGGCTTAAAGAGACAGGCGCTAAAACGGAGTGTTTCAGACAGACGGTGAATAGAGGTATATTCAGACAGACAGTATGAGAAAAATAATGTCTTTTTTGAACATTAAAGCAGGTAAACATGTTCTAGTAGAAACCCAAAATACAAGTATGAACCTGAAAATGAGCCTTATATGTCCCCTTTAAATGAGAACAGGTCAGGTCCCCTTTCAGATTTGGACACATGAAGACCTCCAGTGTCTCATACCTAAGAAGGCTTAAACAGCTATCAATATTTGAAAAAATATTTGAAAATGCTGCTAAACCCATCATGGTATAAGCCCTTAATAACCTCAATGCAAACTGTAACACACACCCGTAAAGGGGTTTGAAACTGAATTGGGTGTTTTGACAAAAATCTTAGCAGTTGTTTTTGAATTGAAAAGAAAATGATGTTGTTCATGTTGCGTCAAGGATTTTACTAATTTCATCTTTCAGCAGATGTAGAACATATGGATGACCGGTTAGCATTAATGCGTGACATTAAAAAAGTTTCTACTCAACTATTATTAAATAAAACCTCTTTTCTGCTATTAAATAAATATGTAAAAACAATTCTGGCCTTTCTATGACAACTTACATTATTTTTTGGGTGGTGTGAATGAGTTTGGCGACTATATGGCCTCCTGTGAATACTAATTTCAGGGTCCAAACTTAAGAATGCAGATGGCAGGTGTTAAAGGATTGGCTACAGTAGGGCTTAGTGGCAATACAAGACACAAGATAACCTCCCAAAATGACAAAGAGATCCCAGGAATGTGCGACAAAAGTGGAAGTGCAGAGAAAGGAACGTTATCCAGTGAAGTCAAAGTAACAGTGTTGCAGTAGATGGAGCTGCTAACTGATAATGCCGCCTTTAAAAACAGCTTTCATCTAATACTGTTTGAAGGCAGGCACTTTATCTCACCACAGACTGTTGAATCCATTACTGTAATCTCTGATGAAAGGAGCCCAACCGTTCAGGACAGATAAAGCATAGCAGTGAAAACATTCTGAGTATGCTCAACCCCGCGAATAAATATAATTTACAATGCAAATACTGCGTCTAATTAAAGGCTTGTATGTCTTAATGTCTAGAAATGAATAGCCAAGGAAACATTAGCCTCAAAGCTGAGTTGCTACACAGTTATAAACAGACACTGACAACACAATACAATGATGCCGAGGTATTCAGGCTATTTTCAGAGTCATGTCATGAAGGAGGCTTGCCAAGGTAGACAGGCACGCAGAAGGCAAAGACGTAGCAGATTATGTTCTCAGAGCTTCTATGACAGCTCTAATGTTAAAAAAAAAAGGTTTAAAGGGTAAAACCCCTCAATTTAGGTAATCCAATATGCTATTCTTACAGTCTGGGAAAGTCCATGGAGAACCTCAGAAACTATGTCTGTTTATGCCCGATACCCTGTTGCTGCTGTAATTCAATCCTGCTTGCTGCTTATCTTTGGGGAGTGTTTATAATGAGGCTGTTAAATACGGTTGACTATGTCCCATGCACAACTTTACAGAGTGAAAACAGCATGACACAAGAGCTATACTGATAAACCAACCTATGTCTGTGCTGATATATTGGTATTGGTATATATGTCAGCAGATGAGTAACAGGAAATGACATAGTTTGTCCACCAAAAAGCACTGACAACTTTATTTTTCAATGATAAAATGTCCCCACAAAGTAGCCTATGAATATAAAATTGAATATATATATATACACAGTATATATATATATATATACACAGTATATATATATAGGCCAATTTTTTAAGTCTCAAATATCAATATCAGTATCTGCATCAAAAATTCATGGGCATAGTATAAATTACAAATTATGTAAATGAATGTAAACGATATAAATGATCATATTTTTGTCACTTGTGTTGAATGAATACAAGTCATGTCTGTGATCCATGGTGAGTGATGATTTTTCTTTCTTAAAACTGTACACACATGCCCCATGTGCATGTTAAATGGAAGTTACTGTTGGTTGTAATTTGTAGTTACAAATATAATGAAAAATGTTTAGAAAATACATTACTCATACTATCTTTAAGACAGACTTGAAAAAAATTGTTAGCCTGTACTTTTAAAAGGCATACACCTTTGACCTTTAGCTCCTGTCACATTTTTCTCACTGTAGCCTTGATTTTCACTGTGATGTATAAGGTCCTCTTTGGAAACAGCACAATCATGGTTAGAAGTAGAGCAAACTCAAAAATATCCTTTGTGCAGTACAACACAGTTACAATGCCATAAATCATAAAAAAGAAAAAAAACGCAAGTTGAATTTCTTTGATAATTTCTTTTACAATAATTGGCTAACAATGGAATCTATAAATCCAACATTTTTTTTAAAAATGGGGAACAAAATGGAGGCTCCACGTGTTATATATATTAACCTTTCCACATTTTTACAACCTCGACTTACAGCCTCTCCTGTCCTCTCCTCCATGTGTTCAGCAGCCCGCAGTTCACTTTGGGGTATATACTGATTTCATACCTCAAAACCATGAGGTATAGATTAGAAGTGAAATAAAACTAATCCATAATCCAACATTTTTTCAACACACTGATAAAACGAACATTAAAATACCTGAAAAATCACGATTCCTCCTCACATTGATCCTAAAAACCTGTAAGCTAAATCCAATGCGTTCCTAAAGCAGCCCTGCCCACAGATTTACAGCGTTGCCTAATGGACTAATGCAACCAGATTGCAGGGATCACCATCTTAGTATAAAAAGATATAACTAAATCTGTAGACAAATTCCCATCATCTCATCTTACATATCATTTTATCGCCTTATATACACGTGAGAATAAAATAGAATACGTATATTTTCAGTGTGAAGACAGCCTTGGGAGGGTACAGTAAATAAACTCCCAACCCTTGTATACGATATTAACGTGTGGCACGCCGGTGACGCTTGTGTAGGATTTCAGGCGCGTGCAACACATGTGCAGCATCGGGTCCGAGAGTGTGATTTAATTAAAGATTCCTTAGCCTGGTGCTTAGGATGGGACACTCCTGCTCTCATTAACAGGAATCAGGACGGCAACATGTGCCGTTCTGTTTTTCTTTGTCTTTCTTTTTAATGGAGGGCTATCAAGTTTCTACTCCTGTTCTACTAATAATAACTGCATGGCAAACTTTCACAATCAACTGTTGTGTCCCCCTGTGTTGTATTTAAGACACTGGAGACAGAAAAATACAGAAGAGTTCTGTTACTCCAAAAACACTAATAAAGAAGTATATTAATGTGTTCACAATGCCTTGGTCACAGCCAAATGTTACGCAATCAAGTGAATGCTTTAATATCTACACAGCTTTGCCTGTGACAGTGTTTATCAGACGCTTTATGGTTGCAATTCATAATGTTCATCCCGTTTCCCCTCCCAGTCCAGTGAGTATTCACATTCCACTGCAAATACCTCTGAAATTCCTCCACAGTGGAATGTCTAAGTGTGCAAACCTATCCTTTTAAAAAGCAGTGAAGGCGAACTAGCAACAATGATCTGCCTCAGCTTGTTACAAGCATTGGTGAAAAAATGGAGGGAGAAAAAAAAAACAGGGGTCTTTCTTCCTGTGTGTATTCAGAGTAGATGCAGCATGTCAAAGGGGGGATTTATTACGTCCGCAAAGAAAAACATTCTCCCGATGATGAAAACATGATTGGGCGACCTGGGTAGCCCAGCCTAACTTCTGCTCCACTGTCACAGTAATTACCCTCGGAGCCCTGTGGCATCCGACCTTGGTGAAAAAGACCCCGTCAAAAGAGAAGGGCCACAATGACGCATTTTGAGGCGAAAGGGATGCGACCTGGGAGAGCCGAGCTCCCTGTCCATCACTCGGAAGTGTTGTGAATGGCTACAAAGGCCCCCAGAGTGAGACTTTGTGAGATTTCGACGTTGCCAAGAGCAAATGCCACATCGGCTTGCCAAGTATTAGGGAGAAGACAAGAAAATCCCCCCCCACACGTAGGAGAAATATCAACAAAACTGCAGCATAAAGGCCCACATTCACGGGCGCACAAAGCCACAGAGGCTGTATGGTATGGGGCTAAACGGAGTGTATTATGTTGCACCGATGCCGCAAGGTCTGAGGCAGAGGTGGAAGTTAGACCTCCGCTTTACATTCCAAGAAAAGGGGCGCACAACCGTGACTTTGGGGGGGGGGGATACAGTTGCCTTGTGCCTTAATCTATCATTCTGACTGTCATTCTATCCACTGTGCATTGCCAAGTGAATTAAAGACACTTTAAGAAGCTCAATGAACGCGTTTTGTGTCCCATTATCTTCTGGTTCCACAGGCTTTGTGGGCAACGTTACGCATCACTACATCGGTAATGCCTTGAAAGGCTGTTTGGAAAAGACATATCCGCTCATCGGATTCACACATCCTTTCACCACGAGGCCTTGAAAGTAGAGGCGTTGACTTCCAAAATGGATAAAAAGGCTCAAATTGTCACACAATTGCATGCTAGCTGTTGTCAAGGATTTCTTCTCAAATGTTGTAATTTAACACACACATCTACATTCCTGGACAGCATTTTGGAATACTCAACACAAATAAACTTATGTATGTTAACACAACATTTGATATTTTCATAGTTAAAGGTCAGGATGTGTAGGTCATTATCTGGCGCTTATGTCAACCAACTGAGAAAAAAAAAAGAAACTGACTGAGTTTCTATTAATTTGTCTCTTGCATTACGTTTGAATTGTATTTTTTCATCTTAAAGAGCTGAAATAACTTTTCCAATAGCAATGCGTAAATATTGCTTTGATATCGGTGAGGTGAGGTGCCTGCGCAGAGACCAAAAGATATTAAAAGGCAACACCCACCCCAGTAACAGCCTGTTCACCCTGCTGCCGCCTGGAAAGCGATACAAATGTATCCTCTGTCGTACCACCAGACTACAGAGCAGCTTCTTTCCTCAGCTGTAAGACTCCTCAGCTCATTGGTGTGAACAGCTGCATATTGTGGCGTTTCACGATACTTCCGATCCGTTGCTCTACTGCCTGCCCTGCAGCAAACACAACGGTCTGAAGGGGATACTACCATAGCAGCAGAGGACTACAGGGCAAGCAGATTTTATCTTCAAATGTTTTGACTTTTTTACCCTCTTATCTTTACTATCAATTCTATTCTCAAAATGTCATGAATTAGAGAACACAGAAGTGGGATATATTTTGAAAGTGCAAAAAGTTTTGAACAGGAGCAGAAGTCTTTACATATCAATCAAAATGATTCATGTTAATATTTTAATTAAGCCGAAATGAGAAAAGTTGATCTCCGGGAGAATACATATTTGAAAGCAATCCAGAATGCCTGAGAGCGTTACTGCATTATATTTCATTGTATTTTTACCTGCCGCCTGAATTTCTTGTTTTCTTTTACATAAATTGGTGCATACAAATTCACAACATCGCAGGATATGAAGTGTTTGACAGTCAAACCTTCCCCAGACCCCCACTTAATATGTGCCCCCACCAACGAAACCTACACCCTTGGCTTTTTAATAACACTGACATATATTTATACATACATAATCATGAATGCATCCGAAGTTTAAAAGCAGATTAAAAACAGTTATTTTCATACTTTTTATTTTTTTGTTCTTTCTCTCCGTGTATTTTTTTTTTTTTTACTTTCATGATTGTGCACATGTTTCTCATTAAGTAATTAGATCAAATGATCCAGTTACTGGGAAGTTTGGAGGAGAATAATGCGAATGATATTCGCTGGTCAGAGCTGGTTTAACCTGCTGGGAGCAGCGTGTGGGAGAGGTTTACCACATCAAGACAGACAGATGCAGGGTAAGGTACAATAACTTAACCCGCAGTGTCTTTGATACCTTCGCTTATTATCTGGTTCCTCCACAGAACGCCACCAAGTAAAATCCAGTGAGCAAATTCTGCCCAGTCATGTGAAGAATGGGTCTATTCAAAGAAGCTTCCTACTCTTGAAACAAAATGCACAAATGTCCCCCAGAGGTTAAATTCCTGTGCGCACGGGCAGTAAAAGGTAAAATGACCGGGGTTAAACCTTGCTGAGGCATCACAACCCTCTCACCGGGTCAAGCACACACCGGGCACCTTTCCACAGAGGAACACACAGAGAGGGTCTTGTTCTGCGGCCCATGTGCAGGTCAGTGCCGGCAGGTCGGACTGAAATGATAGGCCTCCCCAGAGACACAGCACAAAGGGCGCACTGTTTTCCCGCAGCTAAAGCATCCGCTGGAATGCAATATGGGGCGGCAGGCAGGTAACTTTCAGTTCGCCGCATACCTTTTATCGAAAATCTTCAAATCCCCAGGAAAGCCCCCGCCTGCCGCCTGACACTTTGGTGGGAATTCAGGTACGGGGCAGTAAGAGAGCTGGACGTGACAGGCATCAGTGTTACTTATGTTGACAGTTTGGTCTGCCGGGTACTTGGATCCCGCTGAGGGCTGGCAAAAAGATACATACCCTAGACTGGATATAATATGTGCATGTGTAAACATTAAGAAGAGTCACTACCATCAAAGTGGCTCCGCCAGCGGCACATAAGCACAACGGTGCTTTGAGCTCAATGCTAACATCAGCATGCTAACATGCTCACAATGATAATACTAGCGTCCAGGTAATTTTCCGGCATAATGTTTACCATCTTAGTTTAGTGTGTGTTAGCTATACTGTCCACTTATCAGGTTCATGTGGCCAGCATGTTGGAAAGCTATTTCCTACTCACACCAGGGCAGACATCGCAACACGGGGATTGCAATGGGGTACAACATTTCTCAACACGTGCTTAATATAAACCCAATCCACTCTTAATTTATACCAGCCGTATACTCTGCCAAATATCTGAACTCTAGGGTGTGCTCTGCGCGATGACATACAAAGTCAGTGACCATTTCATGTCGAGAGAAACGCTGACCAGCTACTTTTTTTTTTGACGGGCTACTCATCACTTGACACTGGGAACACCATCAGCTACTCTGCGCTCATGTGCTGGGAGCGGCTGCTCAAGGTTTCATATCGGGCGGTTAGCAAAGGCTTTTGGGACTCGGTCATACAGAAGAAGAGAACTAAAACAATGAACTGAACATGGCTGTGAGAGGGTAGTTCTCCATGGTGTCCCTGACCTGGTTTGCAAGCCGTGCCGGCACCAACAGTTCAATGCATTATCCTTATTTAATGCCATTCTTGCAAAAGTGTCTTTGCAGTCCGATTGGGTTCCGTCTGTCAGCCCATGTACCGCCATTATATAACAACCCTTAGATGTAAAACACAAAGCGCACATTCTTTCTGAAGCATATTCAAGGCCCCCTCATCTGGTTCAAAGACTTGGCTGTGATCTTTGGTTTTACATGAGGGTTCTACTTTCTGGTTGATTGTTATCGCTCTTCAAAAGTTCTGCGCAATTGGGCCTCCCTGAGCGCTGCTGACAGGAACAGCCAAAGTCTCTTCTTCTTCTTCTTCTTCTTCTTCTTCTTCTGGGACACAAACCATAAGCATCACACATATACGAGGAGCAATTATGACAGGAAGCATTTCAATCTGCACCTGAGCACACCTCCGACACAAGTATCAGCATGACAACATTCTGATTATGAAGTGCGTTCCACCAGTCCTACTTTCTTCAGCTGGGCCATACAGAACAGCTGTGACCGGCACCACAATTTCTAGCTTCTTCTGAAATGGTCCTTTTTGAAATCATAAGGGGCTGTTTGTACTGAGCATGACTGACACTTGGCAGCTTCCCTTGAGTGACCTTTTTTTTCCAACACTTTAGCACCACTTTAATACTTCAACCACAGCTCTGCTGGCTGGAGTCAGGGCATCCGTTTCCCACAGCTGTCCATGCGCCCACAGCCCTACACCCCTCGGCGCCAGCTGTTTGTCTGTGCCCCCAAGACAACTCAGCATATCTGGGAAAGTGTCTCTTTTGCGTTACTTCCCAGCAGCACAGGAACTATACTGGTATATGTATATAAAGTATTTATAGATCTGTGTTGTGGGCATCTAGGACAGTGATCCCAAACCAGGGGTATTTGTACTCCAGCTATGCAGTTAATATTGTATTACAGGAAAGATTGTGAAATAGCTCAGATAAGAAAAACAGTTGGATAAAAGAATATACCGACATATTTGTATTTAGGATACAAATGCACGGCCAAATAGGATATTTCAACTATAGTATTTTTTTGCCTCAATAGCTAATAAACTACCAGGTACATTCAATCAATCAATCAAACTTTATTTCAGACTCAGGGTCCATACAAGACCACCTCTTGAGAAAAAGACTAAGCTCAAACATCGACAGGTCCAGGATCAGAATATTAAATAATATCGCAAATGAGCGCATTGGGAACGAGATGGATGGTGTTGATGAAGGGGTACTTAAGCCCATCTGATGTGGCTGCAGGGGTACGTCACACAGAAAAAGTTGGGTGAACACCCCTCCGCTCTCCCTCCTTTATTTCCAAGACTATGGTAACGTTAGCTACCTAATGCAAAACTGTAGTAACACAGTTGGCCTCGCTCAGAGGCCATCCTTGCCGTAAGAGCACTACTCTGGGGGCAAAGGACCTCTGTGGCTCACACTACAGCAGTTTCACAAGCTGTTGGAGAACTACGGTGGCCTTCAGGGATCGTAAAAACGTGAAAAGCTCTCTCTAGAGCCAGTGATTGGTTTGTCCATTCTGGGCTACGGTAGAAACATGGCGGTGCGACACGGCAGACTCCGTGAAGAGGACCCGCTCCCTGTGTAGGTATGAAGGGCTCAATCTAAGCTAAAAGTTCTTAGTTTCAGGTGATTAAACACAGATGAAAACATAGTTGTGAATATTATATTTCTGCTACACACTTGCCCTTTAATACGGCCAAACTAATATCATATTACCTGAATGGGGGAGAAAAAAAACTTCTGCATCCTTTAGGATCAAATAATTGCCTGGGGTTTATTTAAGATCACATGACCACATCACATGGCATATTTTCAACTGGAGATTTTTCTGTTATCGGAGGAGTCGAGTCGGCGGTGGAAGTGTTGTTTATCTACTTACAATGCTTGGAGGACTTTTTAAAATGTATTTAAAAGTGTGACATTTAACTCTGATGGGTATGGATTCATATATAAGCACAAGCCATGGGCACATTTTGTTTTTTAAATAAGAAAGCAACCCTGACTGGTCCGCTGTGAGAAGTGAGGGTCAGGGTCAGACAGAGAAGTCAGTGCAGGTCATTGACCACATTCCACAGGGACTGAAACAAGAGTCTCTCCCTGCAAAGCACTATTATGTTAAACAACTTATACACATGTAACTGAACAGCTACACACCACTGACACACCAGCACACCAGGGTTTACCTCCATTACAGCAGTACAGGTAGGGTCACTGCTGATGAGCCCTGTGCGTTTTGTCTTGGGGAGAGCAAGCATGGCTGAACTTGGACTTGGCGCTCATTGCAGTGAATAGTTTACCTCATTCACCCACAGAATGGCAGCGTGAATGGCTGACGTCAGAGCAGGTATTAGACACACGACAGCTACAGGCCACCTGGATTGATGGCTGTGAACAAGCTGCTGCTTCTTACTCAAGTAACAACCACCGGCTGTGTTCCTGCGCGCCCTGTGAACTGGGTGAAACGTTGCTGTTGATAGTGAGTGTGTACGTATTTTTGAGGACTCAATAAACTCTTTACGTTGAGTTTGTCAAGTGGGACCAAAGGTCGAAAGTTCTTATCTGAATCCATGTCCGACACAAAGATAGTCAGTTGGATTATAAAGCATAAACATGCAAATAAAAATATCCAAAAACATCCTGTGCAAACACGCAGGTGCCCCCCAGGTGCCCCCCTACAGTCTGCACGAACTCTATTGTCAGCTCCGTGTTTTGACGCCCACTCGTGTCTGCACGCGCTTGCCACTTTCGAGGTTCTGCCAGCAGTTCGTTCTTCTTACCTTTATCAGGCAATCCTCCTCCTTCTTCTTCTTCTTCTTCTTCTTCTTCTCCTCCTCATATTGGCAAAGAGGCATTTGCAGAAAGTCCTCTTCACAGCAGATGAAGCTCACCGTGCATCCCATCCGAGCAAACCCAGAGCGCACACGTCCAAACCCATTCAAACTAAACAAACCCTCACCGCCTCGGTCCTCCTCGCCTCCTCCTCTGCGGGCGCGCTTACTGCGAATCTATTTCGCTCAGACAGGCGACGAATGTGCGCAGTCGGTCTGGCATCTCTCTCTCTCTCTCTCTCTCTCTCTCTCTCTCTCTCTCTCTCTCTCTCTCTCTCTCTCTCTCACACACCTTTACGTTTGTGTTTTCATGTGGCTTTGTGATTGGTGGTCCAGGTTGTCACTCAAAACTAGAAGGTATCGACACAAGTGCCAACAGTTTAACACCCTAAAATACAACAAAATACTGCGCAGCCTACTCTACAATTTAATTATTTGGTCTCAGACAGTGTGGATGAAAACAACTGTTTTCTCTTGTGTTTTCACATCAGCTGGTGTCCCCATGTGGCCTGGGCTCACAGGTGACCTCCAGTCCCAGCGTGTCACCAAATAACTGGACTGAGATCAGTCCTTGCACACTGTGCAGGGATCCCTGTGGTCTGAGTAGCACTGAAGTTCACGGGTTATTTTTTTCTTTGCATGCAATTATGCTGCCCCCTGCTGAGTGACATGTTGTCTATATTTAATTCAAGTTCCAATGAGTCTTTATTTTATAGTTTTTCCAGTGGAAGAAGTAAATAGATCCTTCATTTAAGATCCTACTCAAGTAAAAGTAGAGAAGTATAATCAGTAAAAGAATTTCTTAAAGTATCAAAGAAAAAAATACTTGTTCTGCAGGAAAAATGCCTTCTGCGACTTATGTATTATTGTATGACATCATTACAACGTTAATACTGATGCATCGTTGTTTAAGCAGCATTTTACTGTTGGAGCTAACTACTTAGTTTTATCCAGAGGTTCCCAACATAGGGGTCCGGCCCCTTTAGATCAGTGATTCTTAACCATGGGGCCGCGAACGCCACCTAGAGGGCTTTCAGTTTTGCACCTGTGGGCCGCGAGGGCCGCGGGACCGCATAGGTTATCAATTGAAAAATGCCTTCTGCGACTTATGTATTATTGTATGACATCATTACAACGTTAATACTGATGCATCGTTGTTTAAGCAGCATTTTACTGTTGGAGCTAACTACTTAGTTTTATCCAGAGGTTCCCAACATAGGGGTCCGGCCCCTTTAGATCAGTGATTCTTAACCATGGGGCCGCGAACGCCACCTAGAGGGCTTTCAGTTTTGCACCTGTGGGCCGCGAGGGCCGCGGGACCGCATAGGTTATCAATTGAAGACACCAGAGATATTACTGTTCTCCATGAGACGCTCAGTTACAATATATCTTCCCACCACCTGGTGGCGGTAATGCGTCAGTCAGTTGTTTAACAAGCTACAATAAGCAGAAGAAGACACTCAGCTAGCCGCTAGCCCAGGCATGGGCAAACTACGGCCGTTGGGCTTTTTAATCCGGCCCGTCAAATATTGGTACAAAATTGTCCAAACTATAATAAAGACTAGAGCTGGGCAGTATAACGGTTTTAATTTCCCATATGATATGAATTATTCACACACCATTATACCGGTGCATAGCCAAAACAACTGTTGTCTGCTTTCAACAGGCAGCTAAATGTATTCTTTGCTGCTAATGCACAGCAGTCAGCGCTAGTTGTCTTATATGTATTGAGAGGGAACCCTAGTCATGGTCATAACTTCATAACACAACAATTAACAACCCACAACTAATGCTCTTTAACAGAGAAAAACACAACAGCACACAACAGTCTGTGACACATAAACAATTGGTAACACTAATAATTGTACATTTATAAAATTTCACCGCCGAACTGCATGCTGGGTACAGCTCGCGAGCGAGCCTGCTTGCTAGCACAACAGTCTGCTAACAGCTGGGAGAGGCTCCGTCGCTCCAGTAACATTACATTAAAGAACAGAACAGAGAGATGCAGGATGAACAAAGACAGACCGGAGCAGTGTTACATCAGTGTTTCATCATTTAATGAATCATAAACATTACACGATTTAACCACTAGAGGGCAGCAGTGTTAAATAATTTAATGAATCATAAACATTACATGATTTAACCACTAGAGGGCAGCAGTGTTACATCATTGAATGAATCCTAAACATTACACGATTGAACCACTAGAGGGCAGCAGTGTTAAATCATTTAATGGATCATAAACATTACACGATTTAACCACTAGAGGGCAGCCGTGTTAAATCATTGAATGAATCATAAACATTACATGATTTAACCACTAGAGGGCAGCAGTGTTACATCATTGAATGAATCATAAACATTACACGATTTAACCACTAGAGGGCAGCAGTGTTAAATCATTTAATGAGTAATAAACATTACACAATTTAACCACTAGAGGGCAGCAGTGTTAAATCATTTAATGAATCATAAACATTACACGATTTAACCACTAGAGGGCAGCAGTGTTAAATTATTTAATGAATCATAAACATTACACGATTTAACCACTAGAGGGCAGCAGTGTTACATCATTGAATGAATCATAAACATTACACGATTTAACCACTAGAGGGCAGCAGTGTTAAATCATTTAATGAGTAATAAACATTACACAATTTAACCACTAGAAAAAATGAAGACGACAGTGGTGCCATACCCCCCCCCCCCCCCCCCCCCCCAAAAAAAGTTTAAATGTGTGCGCAAGTACAATCCTGACTTTCTTAACACTTTCAGTGTGTGGAATGTGGGCTAATGCTATCAAATGAAGCACTGAAGCCTTCAAAAATAAAGCGACACCTAGCGACGAAACATCCAACGCTCGTGGGAAAGCCTGTTGGGCTTCTTGTTGTGTATGCAGGTTTACATACACATGATAAATAAATGTCTTTGTGATCATCACATTGTATCATCTCATTTATTTGACAAGGATTTTGCCTGTTCAACTCAGCGAGGACGCCGGCGTCCTCGATCCCCTCCCCTTCCGTTCCGTTCCTACGGCTTGCTTGCGCAAACTACGTCACAAAACATGGCCGTGTTTGGTATCCCAGCATGCCCAAAACCCTCATCTTTGCAAAGAAATCATCGATTTTCTTTCATTTCTTATGGATTTTTCACAAAAGGAGCCCAAACACACACTCTCCAAAGTTGCCATAACCGCTGCAAGTCGGATCTTGCAGCATTTGGACGGAAAAAGACACATTACAGACCCAACAATGTGCTAGCGGATGTTACCATGGAGCTAGTAGCTTCAGAAAACGCTAGTACTTAAACTACAAACCTTATCTTCCTCATCTATAAGCCGTCAACCAACGTATAACCTTGCATAACTGAGCTACCCTCTTAGTCGACCGTGCGCTCAGTCGTAGCACAGTAAGTCCAATACTTACATACCACGTCTTCGACCATATATATATAGTTTTTGCAATTTGCAAAGGCTAAAAATAAAAGGAAAATAATATAATATCAAAATATAAAGGGAGAAACATCTTTAGTGTGTCAGAATATCATTTGGTTACCATGTGTCCATTTGGGTCTCCAAATATCCTTTTAGAGCTCCGCCTGGATCTCTTCATGGAAGAAACACTGTAGAATCGTCATACTTTGTCCAATCTTCTTCAAATTTGAGGCAGTTGTTCACTGATAGTGTAGTTACAGCCCTATACTGTCATTTACCTGTACAGATACAGCCACATGCAGTTATTTATACTGAAAGATATTTTTTTATTTTATGCGGACAAAAATCTTAAATTTTTACTGACTCCAAAGGCCCACTGCTCTGTTTCTATATGACCTACAGGTTTTCTGACACTTTTGATGCATATAGTCACAGTGGTTCAGAAGCTACAGCCATTTTAATTTGGGTATGTCATTTTAGGCGGTTTTGCTCCAAAATAGGGGTGGAGTTGAACAGGTAACAATATAGTTATTGAATACAAATCAAACCAAGAGTGAGATCAATTAGTTAAACTAATAGTGTTAATATTTGAATGGGCCCCGGGACACTTTGTACTTGAAAAGTTGGGCCCCGAGGTCAAAAAGGTTAAGAACCCCTGCTTTAGATGATCCCAAGGTACATCTGAGGGGGCTGGGAGATGATTAATGAGAGTTCTGCTACACAAATCAGTTTTTGTCTTGTGGACACTTTTCCCGCCTTGACCAACTATTTCAATTAAGCTATATGAGAAGTTTAGGAGGAAAATGTCTCTTTTGTGGAACTGCTCACAATACGTAAACATCTGAAACGTGAACAGGAATCCCAGCGAGACACTGCTGCGTTGGTAATTGGTTAGAAATCAAAAATAATGGGAACCACTGGTGTAATCTTCAGTAATGCATGGAATTTTTCAAGCGGATCAATATGTTTTATGTACAATTGTAATCTGAACAGTGACTACATTACATTACATTACATTACAGTCATTTAGCAGACGCTTTTATCCAAAGCGACTTACAATTCAGATTCTATCACATTTCTACACCGTAGGCACAGCTACGGGAGCAATGTACTGGAGTAAAAAAGTACATTTCCCTTACCTTCCTCGAGGCACACACATATATTACAGAAAAGGACGATTGAAAAGTTTTTTATTTAATAATTGATATTAATCAGAATCAAGTTTACGATACAATACATTGGCATTGGTGTTTGTTGCCAAAGTACGCAAAAGCAAATAATCATAATAGAAACAAATTTAAAGAAACCTATAACATGAAAAATATATTTTAAAAATATGTATTTGTGTGTAAAATAAAAAAAAGACATACAGCGTTAGTGTCACAATGCTTGTCGTAGTTGTGTTTATTTCACCCGCTCTGCCTCCAGCTACTTCTCTCTACCGCAGCTTTCCTGCATCGCCACTCTCCATCCATCCACCAAAAGCCCTCAGACTCCTCCACCTGTCCCAGCCACCTGACTGTCATCCACTGGTCTCCTGTGTCCACTTTCCCCAATCAGCCATGCAGTATTACTACTCACACATTTCCACTCATGTCCTGACACATTGTCAATGAGACTTATGCCTTTGCTTTCCAGCCATCTGAACCTGAACCAGATCTGTTCTCGGTTTCCCGTGTTATCTGTAACTAGATCGTGCACAGTTTCACAAATTTGGCATTATATATATATATATTCCATTCATTTGTTCTTACATACGGACAGAAGAAGAGATTGCTCTTCGGATACATCACGTCGTCTTTATTGAAGTGCGGCAATGCTTCGTATTATTGCTGAATACAAAAAGTGCAAGGCTTTATTGTGCGTTAAAAGTGAAACCACATGGTCAGACATGTGGCATATTGAACATTCCAGAAGTGCTCAGTGGTTCCACAGTTGCTTTAAAATATTGAATGGCAAGTAACTTTGTGATGTCCTTTTTTTGTATATAGAGCATTTGATATAGAGCATATTTTATCAAAAGAAAATACATGTTTGCAATAATGTGCATTTTATATTTACTTGCATTTGTTATAACAAAAGTTCCAAATCTGTCTCGCTCTCTTAATACATCAGACATCCTTAAAAATACAAGCTTTTCATTCATTTGCAACATTTTCATTGAAAGAAATCTGCAAATCAAGCTGCGTTTCCACATCCTCGCTCCACAAAGTGCAGGTTTAGTGGTTGGTCTGGTATCAGAACAGTGCGGTTGATGCATTTCAACTCTCCCATGTTGGGGTCTGGTTTGATCTCAAACTGCCTGATGACCTGGAGGGGCAAAACAATGATGTTATTGAAGTCATTTCATTATTAGACCTGACTGAAGGCCATATCAACACAATGGCCTTTTTGTTGCATTAATAACACAGCAATGGCCGTACACTTTTGACTTTAAAGCTGCAGTAAACAATATTTTCATGTCAACAATGGTTCAAATGACGGTGTGAATTAATGTATAATGACAGAAGTGAAAGCGGTCACTCGTAGTGACAAACCCCAGTTCCCCGCAGATCTACAGAGCATTTTAGCAACATTTTCTCGCTATCTCTGAAATGCTTCACTGATATCGTAGCTTGCTAGAGCCCGAATCACAGTATGCCTACTTTCAAAGCAGTGTTTTACTGTTGTTTGATGGCATGAAGTTTTACATCAAATCATGTGTATTACAGTACGTAGATTCTGCAAGAGGTTTTCCCACTTGTCGCTTACCCGAAACAGAACCAGGTGCATCTCAAGCTCAGCAATCCGGCGACCGACACAGCCTCTCACTCCGAAGCCAAAGGGGATGGAGGCAAAAGGGTTTGGCCTCTCACGACCGTCACGGAGCCATCTCTCTGGCTTAAACGTGAACGGCTCTGGGAATGTGTCCTCATCATGACTGATGGCATAGTGACAAAACGTGAAAGGGGTCTGGGGAAACAACAGTCGAGAGATGAAATGCTGAAACTCTGATCTTTGCAATAAAATGACGAGACAAAAGTACACACAAAACCAGTAGAACAAGTCTAATGAAAAAAAAAAAAAGAAAAGCGGACCCACTTTCTTGGAGAATTGATATCCACCAACGGCAACATTCTTTTCTGCAATGATCCGTGCGTTCATAGGAACCACAGGGTACATCCTGAGAAACAAGAATAGATCATTTCATTTGGTTCAGGCTGTTTTTTTGTTGCGGACTGTTGCAGGACAAGTAAGAGATGTAAACAGAAGACAAGGCGTGAAATGTTTCGATACGGAAAAAAGTGGGCCCTTAAATCTAGGGCCATGCTTTGACAGCAGTGATGGCTTCTGTGGAAGTTGAACACCATAACCTCTCTAACCAGCCTCACCTCAGGGCCTCCTTGACAACAGCCTTTAAATACTGCATCCGGGTGACCTCGGCAGCGGAGGGGCTCCGGTCCGCTGGCACCGATGTGGACACTTCTTCGTAAAGCCTGTCCTGGGTTTGAGGGTACTTGGACAGCAGGTGCAAAGTCCACGTGAGGGTGTTTGAGGTCTTGACAGCAAAAACATGTCATTAAATAAACAGGCAGAGAGATGCATACCATACATGCATAAGAGAAATGTTGGAATTTGAGTGGCGGTCCAGTTTATATTTTGACATTTTACGATGATGCATTTTCAGAATGTCATTTTTGAGAACCAGGAATAGCATCAGATGTATTCAAAATGAGTCACCGTATTCTACAGTGTTCACCCTTTCTCTAACGAGGACTATTCGTTTTGGCAGTGGAAATAGAAGAAGCCATACATAAAATAGAATTTCTGAAGTAAAACTCATAACTATTAATGGTAAAACTATTGATAGCGCAAAGTAAAAGTCCTGCAATTAAATGTTTACTTCAAGTACAGAGTAAAAGAGAAGCATTATCAGCACAATGTACTTAAAATTTACTTGACATCTGTTCAAGGTGGCGCTTTCAATTCGGATATGATGCTGGGTTAGGGTAAGCAGAATATTGATTTTGGTCATTACAGCTAACGGAGGAATAACATATTTGTCACACATTTTTCATTTGGGAAGGAGGTCCGAGGAAATTTTTCTAACAATCGGAAGCAGGCCCATAAATTACATATGGTTGAGTATCACATTCACCGTGTCCATTCCAGCTAATAGAAGCTCAGTGATGCTGCCATACACATCTTTAGTGCTCATCTGAGTGTTTGAGAGGAGGTATGTTAGGTATTCGCCCTCCACATCATGGTTGTTGTCCACACGCTGCTGAATGACCTCCATCTTCTTGTCAATCAACTCTTTAGCTAAAATAGGTGCAGAAATGGAAGTGCTGCATTTTAGCATTCTGAAAAATAAACTCTTACAAAATTGAAAATTAAAACCGTTTCTATTTGATTTTATAGGTAAAATAAAAGGTAATGTTGTGGTTATGGAAAGCACACAGACAAGGAGAGCGTGAGGATTAGACACAGGTGGAACATATTACATTACAGTCATTTAGCAGACACTTTTATCCAAAGCGACTTACAATTCAGAGTCTATCACATTTCTACACCGTAGGCACAACTACGGGAACAATTTTGGGGTTAAGTGTCTTGCTCAAGGACACATCGACATGCGACTAGCGGAGTCGGAGCCGGGGTTCGAACCGCCAACCCTCTGATTGAAAGACGGCCCTGCTATCCACTTAGCCACAATTGCCCCCATATCAGGGTGGGTCAAAGGCGGGAAAACACACAAAGACAGGAGGTGAAACCAGACATGACACATGAGTAGAGCATACCTAGAGCATGACACACCCTAAAGCATATCTTGCTTTATGGTCTATTTCACTCTAAATGGGACCATAATTTACTAAATCAATATGCTGTTTTGAAGAAGACTCAAAACTAGCGATTGAGACCATAATGTCATGTTTACAATGTTTACTGAGGCAATAAATCAAGTGAGAATAGGGTCATTTTCTCATAGACTTCTATACAATCTGACTTATTTTTACAACCAGAGCAGTCGCCCCCTAATGGCCATTAGAAAGAATGCAAGTTTACGGCATTTCAGCATTGGCTTCACTTTTCAGACCCGAGAGGTTGGCGTCGGTTCCAAACCTTTGAACGGTATCGTATTTCCCAAAATGTTTAACTATTGCTGTAAAAGAGAGTTGATCAATACTGATACTGGTATTGATCCTAATATTGACCAATGAACGTATTTCAGTAACAAGAACACAATTGTGCATTATGTCCACAGTTTTGTCACACTTTATTTCAGAATACACTTTGCTTGTAAAAGTGCTATCGAGAAACAGAAATCAACTCACCAAAGCAGAAGATACCCTCCCAGCCTGCAATGTAGCGCCCCCAGTAGGGTAGCAGACTGCGGCTCCACTTGGGTGCCATAAATGCAACCAGGTTGTTGGAGAACATCTGGGCTATGGCATTGATGAAGTCTTGTGTACCGGCAGGGATTTCCTTCTCCAGACACCCAAGCCTCGTCTCAAACAGTATGGAGGCAATACCTGAGTGGCAAAGGTTAAGATTTAGGATAAGATATGATCAGAGAACCTGTCTGCTAAATTGCTCTCCTTCAATACAAGAACTCAAACAACAACAAGTAACAAAACAGACGTCGGAATGAAATCGTGTTAATTAAATTGTAATATTAAAAGGGCCAGTGTGTAGCATTTAGGGAGACACACCTATTTGCAGAGATGGATTATACTATGATTAAGTATGTTTTCTTTTTGTGTGTGTAATCACATGAACATGTTATGTTCTTGTTACCTTAGAATGAGAGCAGGTCCTCTTCACAGAGTCCGCCTCATTTCTACAGTAGCCCAGAACAGACAAACCAAACACTGACTCTAGATAGGGCCATTCGCGTCGACCACTGTAGTTCCACAAGTTTCAGTTGGTTGCAATCTGCAAACTCGCCGCTAGATGCCGCCAAATCTTACAAGCTGGCCATTTAATTCATCAATACCAGTATACATACGGTTTGATTTGAATGATTTCACCATCCACTTTAATAAGTGCACACTATTTAAATGAGCATGCACCATGTACAAGTTGTCTACATACCCTCTAGTGAGAAGTGATACAGCTCATTGGCCACATCTGTCACCAAATCTCCCGTCGGGCTGTGCTGACGCAGGAAGTAGATCCTCTTGATGAAGTCCGTAACCACGTCGTTGATAACACCATCATATTGTGCAGAGTCTTTCGGATGCAGCATGCGCTTATTCAGCATCACCCTCAGGTTGTACCACGTCTCCCCCTCCCTGGGAACAGATATACAGTCACAATGAGAAACAAAACCAACGCTAATCAGGTTTCCAAACATGTGAGATTTGTATTAGCCATGTGTTTTAAATGAATGTGTTGTGTTGGTAATGTTACAGTAAAGTACAAAAGTTGGTGTCTCTTCAATTAAAAGAAAATGTATATAAGATAAACTGTGTAAAGGGACATGTCTTTCTGACATGTACCATTTCTTCCTGTTGATCTCAGGTGATGTGGACACAAATACAGCAACAATCAACTGAGGTCAAATGAACTTAAACACGACTTGAATGGTCCTCTTAGTACACAGATGTTTTGACCTGTAATAGTAGGAAAAGGTCATAACATTAAAGGTGTTAAATTCCAAAGTCAGGGCCTTAATATAGCAGCAGAGTAATTGAAATAAGAAACTAATTGATTCATTAATTTTGTATCGGCTATCTAAAATGTTTGTAGTTTATGATTCTACATAAATTTACATAAGCAAATAATTGTGTAACCAATTGCTTTTTTTAACCAATTTTTCCTGGAAATTTCCTGTAGGAAAATGGTTGAACCAGTGTTTATTCATAACGTTTTGGCTTGTAGATTTGGGAAGGAAAGCCAAATGTCAGCAAAGTGTAACTAACCAGTAAGTTAAAGTTTATCAAGCCTCTGTAGCCTGACTGATGCTGGGGTTTTGAAAAAATAAAGACAGATATTCAAGATTTTAAAGTTTGACATCTTAAAAAAACATGGTTATTTGCTTGAAAGCCCAGAAAAAGGGACAAAGTGGACATTTAGTTGAGATTATTTTGTCCCACATCTGATCAGATGAGAACGTATGAAATTTGGGATAGTGGGGTTAGGGATGATCGTGGCCTCCAGTCTTGACATGCTGCGTCAAGAAACAGTAGTAATACTTATTGTAGCATTCTTGACTATGCAAAACGCTTTGTTTGGATCTCATGAGGCAGCAAAGAGCCATTGGTATTTCCCTCCCCACTCATCCCGGGAGGCTACCTGCAGTAACCTTTTTGCTATTTGGCTGGATGTAAACTTCAGTTTAGACTAGTTTTCGGGGCAAACAGGACAGGGAACCACGTTTGACTTATCGGTCATGCTCTAGTTCCCTGCCATACTGACTCGACTTTGTAAACATAATTTGATTTTAAATGTGTTAATGTGTGAAATGTATTTGTTCACTTAACCAAACCCTATAGGCAATGACTGTTGGTGATGCAAACATCAACTTTACAGTCTGAGAGCAGTCTCTAGCAGGTCACCATTGATACGTCCCTCTCATATGACAGGACTTTGCCCTGGAAAGCCTTTATGTAAGTTCTTCAAGTTCTTGTTTAGACAAGGAAAAATGGTGAAAGAGCATTTCTGAGCACATAATACAGTATTTGGCAGGCTCACTCCGTGAAAGGCCCATAGCCAAATCCTCTCATATCACGATACTCTTTCCACGTCGTCATGTCTCCTCGTCTAGGGAACTTCTCGTCGTTCCTCAGGACTTCCTCCAGCAGCTTTGGAGTGTTCACGGAAACTGACTTCAGTCCGTCTCTGTATATGGGCCCATATAGCTGCTTCTCATAGATCTGAAGGTAGGCAAAGTGAATGCAAGAAAGGTGAGTAAACAGAGAAACCTGTGTTCTAGCAATCTCATAACGCAGGAGGTAAGAAGAAGGAAACAACTTGAGCTGCTGCTCCATGAAGGCTTACAACACGTCAGAATCAATCAATGTTTGAATATTAGTCCCATTAATCAAATGTACTGTGTGACCAAATGCCGGTCTTTTCGCAAAAAGTAGTCCTGCAAACAATCCTCTCCTCTGTGAGGGCCAGCCGAGACTGGCTATTGTTATCTGAAGGTTACCATGGGAACAAAGGTAATAGAGCCAGCCTGGCAGTTTGTCTGATGTATTTTATTGGGAAATACAGTCACTCATAGCACACCCTAATCCCTGAAGTAAATCATCAAGAATTTTTACAGAAAGCAAAGTTGCACCCAAGATTCCTCATCACGGATTTTCTGGAAACGCATGTAGATTAAAACAATGGTGCATCACTGTGGCATAGACCTGCTGAATATGCATGTGTGGCATCCAGAAACCATGCAGTGCACTGACACCTGGCTTACCTGTAGTTCGTGCAAACGGTTGTAGAAACCCTGAAACACCATCCTGTAAAGTAGCTCCAAGAAGCTGACATGTGGGAGGTCCTCCACTGTCCGAGGCTTGTCCTGGAACGCAGAGAGGGCCTCCGGGGCAGAGGATGGGCCTCTCCCCCCCCTGGAGCAGACCCGGGCCACGGCATTAGGGCACGGCAGCAGCCAGCTCCCATTCCTTCCCACCACACTCCGGGACAGCCATGCAGCCATAGTGAGAGCAGAATGGAAAATACAGGGCTCCTGTTACATCCAAGAGACTAGCTGAGCAGGGAGGAGCGATGTCTTACACAATGTTTAACCCTTTCAGCACAGCTCTCAAGGATCAATGAAGGCCAAGGGTCAGTCCACCCATACATTTGTAGTTCATAACTCAAATGCCGCTAACCCATTTTTAGTGTGTTGGATAAGTAGCAAACTATGGAGTTCTGAGAAACAATATCTCACTCGAGGGCTAGGCGACCTCTCTCACCCTGGACACAAACTGTTTGAGTCCCTTCCCTCTGGCAGGAGGCTGCGGTCCACCTTACGCCACAAAAACTGTTTCTTCCCATCTGCAGTTGGGCTCATCAACAAAGCCCGGGACTGTTACACACCCTTCACATCCTTTCAATGTTAAAATACACTTTTATAATATACTTGTTTTAACACACTGTTATGTTTGTTTACCATATTTTATTGTAAATTTGATATTTTTAATTTTTAAATTATGTCTTGATTATTGCACTGTGCTTATTGATTATTGTTATGCACCATTCACCTAGTTAAATTCCTTGCATGTGTAATGTACTTGGCAATAAACGGTTCTGATTCTGAGATATTATAATCTCCTCAGAGACTAAACACTCTTGTCCAGTCAGGAACAGCCTCCCTCAAGATCTCAGAGAAGCCAAACCAGTGCACATTATTAGAAAGCATCTACAACAGCAACACTTTTGTTTGTGCTTTCTCTTGATTACATAACTCTTGAGCAATGCTCATGGTTCTTCTTGGAAGTACTTAAGTTTTCCTGCTTCTAACATGTGTGGTACTCCCAAAGCGCATATACAGGAAAGGTCTTGTAGCATCTGCTTGCTGTACTTCAATTGTTTCATCTGCAAAATTTCAGCAGCAAGCACATTTTGTGCAGAAAATATAGCGTTTTCCAGTTATTGTTACTGTCAGGCCAAAAGCAGCAAGCACATTTTGTGCAGAAAATATAGCGTTTTCCAGTTATTGTTACTGTCAGGCCAAAACTTTTGGCCTGACAGTAACAATAACTGGAAAACGCTATATTTTCTGCACAAAATGTGCTTGCTGCTGAAAATGTGCTTGCCAAAACTTTTGGCCTGACAGTAACAATAACTGGAAAACGCTATATTTTCTGCACAAAATGTGCTTGCTGCTGAAAATGTGCTTGCCAAAACTTTTGGCCTGACAGTAACAATAACTGGAAAACGCTATATTTTCTGCACAAAATGTGCTTGCTGCTGAAATTTTGCAGATGAAACAATTGAAGTTGTGGTACAACTGCAGTTCAAATGGAAGTGCTGAAAGAAGTTGGAGGAAGGAATGTTGAAGAGAAGGAAATAAAAGCAGTTGAACTGTCAGTTGAAGTGTCAAAGATGAAAGCAGTTGAAGTTCAACTGCTTTCATCTTTGACACTTCAACTGACATGAAATGAGCGGTGAGCCAACCCTAAACTAGGAAACACTGCCTTTGCAGTTGGTGCAGCAGTCTCATGGAATCATTTGCAATGTCACTTAAAAATCAAAACACTGACATCTCTCTGTGACATTAGTGCCATTCTTAATGTCCATTCTCTGCCTGCCTGCGATTGCTTTCACTGAGCCTGGTTTACTTTAAACTTTCAGTTTGACTCTCAGCCAATCAATCACGTATAAATAAAGTTCAAACAGGGAAATGCATTTTTGACCATCTGCAGTATGTTGCAGTTGTATTTGACTATAAATAAACACAAACACGTTAGATTTAGCTGTTGTCACACATCAGCCTGTGCAATCAAGACCGGACATTAACTTTGGGACATGTAGCAGGACCTTGTCCTGTGTCGGGTGATGTTTTGTTTACATGTGGGTTACGGACTGTGCCTACTAGGCATGTGGACAAAGAGCCATGGTGTGCTGGTTGCAGATTGAAGATGAGAGGAGTTGTGTTTTCAGAACATTTTTGCAGGATGATTAATTAACTTTACTGCTGCCCGTTGAGCAACTCCACCGAAGCAGCTAGAGAGCCTCGGTCCCTTGCGCAGGGGACTCCATCATAGTCTAAGATGGGGAGTAGGTACGGGCCTTTCACATGATGGAATGCACTCAGCAGAAATGTATTTATTTGGTATCAATCATAAACTGCATATACAGTCTATGGCATCGACGCACATCTGTCTTAATAATACCATTACTTCAACTGGAAATGTAAAAACAATATTTCTCAAATTTCTCAGTCATCAGTCTTCAAACGCTTAGCAGTCCTGTCATTATTTCATTTGCACAACATTGTCTATCGATCCTGCGGGGTCCAGTTTGTGCAGCAGAAAGTGTCCTTGCACCAGGGCGGCGCTGATCTCAGCGTGGACGGCCAACGCACGCTCAGCAAACCGCTCTCCTTCGGAGGCAGGCTCGCCTGGGTAGAACCGCCGGAACATCTGCGTAAGCTGCCAGTGCGTGCAATTGCCGATGTACTGCTTCAGGTCAACGCGGCCGGGTCGGATCAGTGCTGGGTCTAACCTGTGTGCAGAGATTACAGGCAAGAGGGGCAGTTAATGTCACTGAAATTACCAGGGATGCACCAATTCATCGGCAACAGGTGTGTGGTTTGTTTACAGATAAAAAGTGAAGGAATGTGTCAGCCGTGTGGGAGTTTCACAGTTGCCCAATCCCAACTAGCCACTCGGCTGGGTGCGGGAGAAGATCCTGTTCTTTACTCGCTACAACAAAGAGATTCCAGGCGTTTCACACTTTTGGGTGAAGTTCCCATTTAATTAGTGTTCACAGATGATATACAATAGGATAGCACTTATCTTCCTGGTCTCCCTCTGGTGTGTCTGGCTTGCGGTAAAAACCGTGCAATCTCCCCGTCACCCATGCCTCATTACCTGTCAGTTGCACCTGTGCCCCATATATTAATTACCTGCCGCAATACTCCACACTGCCACCCGTGGTCAACCTGAGATAGGCTCCTAATTCAAACATATAATACACAGACATAACTAATGGCTCCTACACCGCTTCCATGAACAAATGAAATGTTTGATGAATAAACCTTTGTAATATAATCTCTGCTTCCATTCCTCTGACTTCATGTGTTGTTATGTTCCATCTTTAATCCTTCATGTTTCAGAGTTAATGTAATTGGCCAGGCTGAACACCCGTGTGCCTTCCCCTTTGTTTTTCCTTCTTTTTACATCTCCATGCTTCCACCGGTAACCCCGTGTTTAATGTCACATTGCTATGAATTGTGGGTAAATCCCTTGAGCAAAGTGTGCAGAAATGCGGACTACGGAAAGGGTCCGTAAAGGGCTCTCAATTTAAATTTGATTACATTCAACTTGTGTTTCACAAAAATAATGTACAAAAGATAGTCTAATGAAATGCTGAATGACTTTAAAACAGTTCAGTTATATTTCTATTTATGAAAATGTATGTAAAACTCACCCGTGAAATGTCAAAAAAACATAACGGCCATAACATAACGGCCATAACATAGCTTGTAGTGTCCATTTTGAAAATATATCAATGTAACTGGGTAAATATTATAGTTTGAATTCTAGTTTATAGTACTTTAAATTAGTTTAAATATTCTAAACCTACATTATTTGATATCTTTAGCCACTAACATGCATAACAAGCTGAAAACACAACAATGGGGCATATGGTCCCATATAAAGCTGTATTAGCTAACTGCTGCTTGTTTATACATCCACCCAGCAGAGCAGCTTTAGCATTGAAGTCCAATATTTGGTGTCCTCTTGGCTCTGTTTTGGTGTGCATCAACTCCTGAGAAATACATGTCTCTTTAACTGCTAAACACTCCACTATGCTCACCATCAAGTCGCTAACTTTGTCCGTCTACCAGTGCATGCTGGGCAGGCGGCGAGTACTGGATTCATTGGAGGCTAACTGCAGTCAGTTAATTGTTCTCTGAGGGTTCATCACTACGATTGACATTTGTCACATAATACACAATCATTTCATTCTTTGTTAATATTTTTTTAAAAGATCTACTGGTGCAGCTTTAAGTGTTTGTTTTCTTTTAGTTATATGTATTAGATTTCCCTTCCTCTGTCGTTTTAGTTAGCAGAATGTTTTAATTGGTTTTAGTTTTTTTGTATGATTTACAAAAGGTATAAAAATAACTGCTAAACTTATGTCGTTGAGGATCATTTGTGGATGACTTGACTTATTTTAAACTTCATGATTACTAATATCAGCAACATTTAAAGACAAAAAAAAACGGAAGTTCTTTTCTCTGCTATTTGATTTCAATCTTGCTCTCAACTTTTACTGAAGTCAAAGATCCTTTCCCGTTTTGTTTGTCCCGCTCTGCTCGGACAACAACACACATAATAAATACTGTGTTCACACACTTTCTTCAAGCGGTACCTGTCAATGAAGTTGGTGGTCATAAAAACTATTCTGGCCTCAGATGAAGCCACTCCATCCAGAGCATTAAGCAGGCCACTGAAGGTCAGTCTCCCCATTCCCTGGTAGGCCACCGGGTCTGGGAGGCAAAAGCAAAAAAGGGATTTGAAATTCACCCTCAAAAGAGAATGAAACACAAAGACGGAGCTGTCTGAACAATCACAGCTTTAGAAGTGAACACAGTAGTTAATTCTACCTGAGACATAAATGAAAACATCTCATGTAAACAGAGGGACTAACGTGTCATTTCTAGTAATATTGGTATAGTTCAACCTCTTCTTTGTGTTACGTTTCTGACAACAGAATCCCAAACTGCCGGCCATTCCCTGTCACTCACTGTCTGTGGAAAGCAGCTCTCGGCTGACAAAGGCTGCATCTACATCCTCCAGCAGTATGATGCTTTGCTGCGGTGCCACGCTCAGGAGGTGGTTCAGACGGTCGTCTGAAAGGCTTTGGTCGCTCAGACTCATCAGACAGATGCTGTAGCCCAGCTCGCCTGCCAGAGCCGTGCTGGAACACAAGGAGCCAATGAGTGAAATTGAACCCAAGCATAAGCCATGACAGTCTTTTGATCACACAGACTCTAAAACAAGAAGGGTAAGAGCTCAAATCCAAAAGCACTCTCACATAAAGCTGCTTTTTCCACACCCCGGGGGGCCATACAGCAGATATCCTCTTCTGTAGGGTATGCCTGCATTGACAAAAGAAAAATCAACACATAACACAGAACACAGAATAACTGGAAATTCTACCACGTTTATTCAAAATACAAAAAAACAATTCGGAAAATCAGCGTTTAATTTATTAATGTTTTCTTTATTTTTCAAAAGGTATCACTCTCAAATTTTAGATGTCAAAGTGTCACCAACATGAAAGACTTGCTGGCAGGCACAACACCTCACAACAGTAAAGGTCATGATGATATGCAAACATGAGTTATATAACACTCTAATATAAAAAAATAAAACAGTTAAACGCAACTTGTTGTGCATTGAGTGAATGAGTTAAACACCAGGATATTCTACCTCTGTCCATGTACCACTTGGGGTTCCCAATGAATTCCTTCACATCGTCTACGATCCTTTCGGTCAAGCCCCCCTCCAGGACCACGGAGCTGAGGGGTCTGCGTCGCCGTGGAAAGCCGAAGGGTCTCCAGTCGCCGCCCATGGCGGTGTACATCACTGTCCTTCCCTCTTCCTGCTTCAGGGCCAGTTCTCTTGCTGCAAAACATAATTGACATCTGCACCAAATGGACTCTGAATAGCAAATGGATGCAACATGAGTCAAGTGTGTTGCAGCGAGATGCGTGTATGTACTGTGGACATGCGTAAACCTTTACCTTCTTGTAAGATATTAAAGAAAATCTGTCTGTCTCTGCCTAAAGCAGTGAAGGTTACGGACTCCCACGGGGTTCCAGTGTTCAGATCCACCATCTGCTTCTCTCTGGTCCTCTCCACCCGGATCCACTTCCTCCCGTACCTGCAGACCACAACAGACGACAGCGTCAGAGGATGTACTGTACTGCCCAGGACAATGGTAACTGTAGGTATCATATCTCTGACCAGATGATGTGGTTCCCAGGGCTTGGGTGGAAGTCAAACTGTGTGTGAACCCGCCCGCTCTCGTGTGCCAGGTAGGAGGTCTGCACGCTCAGGTGCTGAGTGTGTTTGCTGTGCTTGGTGATCCAGCTCAGCAGCCAGTGGTAGCTCTTATCCCTGCTGGGGACCTCCAGGGTGATCATGTAGTGCCTGCGGAAGAAGATCATTCCCACCTGGGCACCTTTCCTGGCCACTGCCAAGGCTGTCCCGATCCCAACCAGTCCAAACCCAGCCCCAAAGTACGGGTTGTCCTTCAGGCTGTCCAGAAAGTCCGACAGGGGCATTGTTGCCGATATGTGCGCAACCCCCTCAGTGGAATCAGACGATGTAGTTGTTATACACTAGTTTCAAGTGATACATCCTGCCATGTTAAGTAATTAGCGAATATTCCACTGACTTGCCCTCTTAGTCTCCATCTCATACGGCTGTCTTGGATGCTGTCGTTTCCGGTGTACACATTGTCTTTGAAAACAACATTTGTTCAACCTACTAAAATCCACATGCGTGCAATGTATGGTTGTGGTGCGCAGTAGTGATAGCGACCTCTACTACACTTCCTGTGTTTGACAAATAACTGTCCGACTGTGCGCCTGAACTCAATCGTCCGTTCCTAGCTCGTGTTATCTTAACATTATTTTTGCTCGTAAGCTAAGATGCCAACTCAACTAAATAAATACAGATAAATGTGTTGGCGACTAGCATAGTGTATGCATTTTACTGTAAAGACTGTGCGGACCGCAACGGCGAAATGAATTGCTAGCAGGAACTGTTAGCGGTTAGCGACCAAATTAACAAGAAGCTAACGATAGCTCAGTTATCGGGGAGCTGTTAGCGCATTGATACCATTTTATACCATCATGTAAGTGAAACTTCGTCTACTATCACTCAGAATTAATAAAGACAGCCTTGGCAGATAAAGATGAATTTTACGAGTGGGGTGCTGTCAAACTGATAATGGTTGGTATCCTGTGTTTCAGATAGAAACGGACCGCGGAAACCCAGGCAGTAGGTTGATATTCTGTTTGTACCTTACAGTCTGTGGTTTGTCCTGCAAGAATAGAGCTGATCTAATGTTCATCACCTAACTAGTAAAGAAAATGCAAGGCAACAGAGAGTAAATTAGGCCCTAATATAATGAAAACACAATTTATTGTACTAAGCTAAGTTACTGTATATATTGTAGTCGGATTAGTGCGATGATGTCTATTTTTATGCATTGAGAGGAATCGCAGTGTTTCGTGAACCATAAATTCAATGCAAAAAAAATGTTTTTAAATCTGTCCAATTGTAACTAAATGCTGTTTTTCTTTTCCAGACACAATGGAGACCGTGGAACCTCATGGATGTGAAAAATGTGGGCAGAGTTTCTCAGACAGTGGCTTGTTTACCTCGCACCCCTGTTCAGAAAGGCCAACCACTCCATCCAGTAAATTAAAGGTGGGGAACTACAAATGTTCTCAGTGCAGTGAGGTTTTTTCTGAGCCAGGCGTCCTGAAGCGCCACTTCAAAATCACCCACAGTGGGCGGGACCCTGAAGGCCCATTCCCCTGCACTGAGCCAGGCTGTCAGTTCAGCAGCGCAGGCCGTCAGGAATATCAAGCCCACTTGATGTCCACACATGGTCTCACTCTTGTTCCTTGCCACCTCCGGTCCTGCAAAGTGTCTTTCCTCACACAGGATGAGATGGAGAGACACTTGAGGGGCCACATGCCCTTCGGCTGCTTTCGGTGTCAGTTTGTCACTCTAAATGTTGAAGACCTGAATGACCACCTGGTGGAGCACAACCATCAGCCACCTTGCGCTCAAGGTAAACAGAGTTGGTGTTATGTTATACACATGCAGAAATCCATTAAACATGTGCTTGGTTTTCAAAAAGAAAAAGTAGATTTTACATGAACATTTTGGCGTATTTGTTCATAGAGAACGAGACAGCGGCCACGGTATGCACAAATGGAAGCAACCAGCCTCAGGCATCCGGCAGGCCGAAGAGAAAGCTAATCCCCAAACCAGTTTATGCATCATCGTTAACAGAAGACGGGAATGAGGGACCGCCTGAGCAGCAAAGGCGCAATATTAAAAGAGTGAGAAAGGCAGTGGAAAGAGACAAACCATCAGCGGTGGATGCTGCATCGCCGCCATCGAAAGGTACGTACACCAACCTGCCTGGTATGTTATGGTGAGTTAAGGTTATATCAAATAATAAAGCACACAGAAGTCACAAAAAACGGCAGATTTTCCAGTGATATTAAAACACACAAGTGATCAATTAGGGTGCTAGTTAGTGACGTGTGATTGCTCCAGACCACAAAGTCCAATGGCAGTGTTCTTACACTTAGCAGGACAGTAATTAGATGAACTACGACCCATTCCGCCAAACGAACTAGCTGGGGAACATAGTGGAGCAATTAGAGCCGGACATTCCCCTCACGAGTTGGTGGAGACCAAAAACAGAGATAAAAAAGAAAGTGAACATTGGACGACTCAAAATTCAGGATGGTGTTGCTCTATGACTGCTGGATGTGTAAAAAAAGCGAGGGTTTGCTCAGGTTTTCCATATCAACTTAAAAGGTGATAAAGTGTCAATCTTGTGTTCATAACTAGTTGACACTGCCCACAAGTGGCCAAAAAAGCACGTATTGCAAATAGCCATGTCAGCAAATACTGTTATTGCACTTGTAGCAGCAAAAGTGTGCCAAGTGAGTGTCTTATGATGCAAGACAATAGTGCAGAAAGTTACAGTTGGCAGTGTAATAGTCTTTCATCACAGAAGCTACTATGTTTTGTTCTCGTTTAGATTTTTCCAATGTGTCAATGAAAAATATACTCACTTTTATCACAAACTTTGAAATGAATTTCCTATGTTCTTGTCCATCAGAGTACCTTGCGGAGGGATCAGAGCATACCTATCGCACCCACACCTGCCCCAAGTGTCGACGCTGCTTCAAGATGCGCTCCCACCTGCAGGAGCACCTCCATTTACATTTTCCCGACCCCAGCCTCCAGTGTCCCAACTGCAAGCGCTACTTCACCAGCAAGAGCAAGCTACGCATACACAGTCTCCGTGAGGCGGGCGACAAGGTTCACCGTTGCCACTTGTGTGAATATTCTGCCGTGGAGCGGAACGCCATCCGCCGCCACCTTGCCAGTGTGCATGCCGATGAGGCAGAGGATGGCGTGAGCGGTCACAGCTATCCCTGCCCCACCTGTGGTCAAAGCTTTCGCCAGAGCAGGTCGCTTAAGGCCCACATGAAGACGCACAACATCCTGTCGGGCAGCAAGCCAGTGGCCTGCTTCCAAGGGGGCTGTTCTTTCAAGAGTTCTTTGCGCAAAGAACTTCTTCGACACACTGCCGAGGTGCACGGGGTCAGGGCTGTAGGGTGTCGTCATCACGCCTGTGGCGCCGTCTTCCAAAGTGAGAAGGACATGGAGGCTCATTATCGGACGCACCTCGCCTACCACTGCTCACAGTGTGATTTCTCTTGTTCCAATAAGACCGTCTTCCTCCAGCACCGGCGGCACGGTCACCCAGGAAACGACGAGCTTTGCTGTGACTTTTGCTCCTTCGCCACATTTAACCCCGTGGAGTTCGAGCAGCACATTGGACATTTGCACGCCAACGAGATGATCCATCGCTGCTCTCAGTGCAGCTACGTGACCTCGCACAAACGGGGCTTGAAGCGCCACATGCTGATGCACAGCGGTGAGGAGTGAATCGATTTTTAATGCTCCGATGGTTTTCTCATCTGATTCTCGCCTTACGTTTGGCCTTTGTGTAGCTAATTTCCATTTCCTGATTTAATCTTTTTCTCTCTATTAGGTGAGAAGCCCCACAAGTGTAGCCTGTGTGACTTCAGATGCCGAGATGAGTCCTACCTCTCTAAACATATGCTCACTCACTCAGACGACAAGAACTTTATGTGCGCTGAATGTGGATACGTCACTAAATGGAAGCACTATCTGAATGTCCATATGAGGAAACATGCTGGAGACCTCAGGTAGATACCTCAGTAGGTTCGATGCAACCATTGGTTATGTTTTTCATTTTGGTATTGTTAGTACACTGCTGAGTACACACGGAGTTATCAAAAATCGATGATGTGTTTTCACTGAATTTAGTTTGAAGCCCCGACACACCCTTGGTACACCCACACAGGTGTTTTCACTTATTTAGCCTGATTAGTGCAGTACCCATGCCCATATAGGCCTATTCTCCGGAATCCCAAATGGCTTCAGTGTTATGTTATGACCAAACTTCCTGTCTCCTGTCCTAGGTATAAGTGTGACCAGTGCCCCTACCGCTGTCACCGCATGGACCAGCTCAATAGCCACAAGTTACGACATCAGGCCAAATCACTTATGTGCGAGATCTGCGCATATGCCTGCAAGCGCAAATATGAGCTCCGCAACCACATGTTGGCCAAACACTCTGGTGAGGAGAAACCGCCGTCTGTCTTGAAGTGCAAATACTGCACGTACACTACCTGCTACAGACAAGCCCTTCAAAACCATGAGAACTGCAAACACACCAAGCTGAAAGAGTTCCGGTGTGCCCTCTGCTTCTATTCGTCTTTCAGTAGCATCAGCCTCTTTCTGCACAAGAGGAAAGCTCATGGCTACGTCCCCGGGGACAAAGCGTGGCTAGAGAACTACGCTGCAAAGGAGAAGGAGAGGAACTCAACCGGGTTCTTGCAGGATTTTAATGAAAAGCCCTCAGCAGTTCACGAGCAGTCTGAACCATCCACTTCTGAAGGACCTCCACCTTCTCAAAGAGAACAGTCTGATCTTCCTGGCTCAGCAGATCACGGTGCCAGCAAAGGATCCCTAGCTGGTTCAGGAACTGTGGATGCTTTTGATGTTGTTTCTCAAGAGGTTGTTAATGAAGGTGTTTCTGACAATCCTCCACCTGTGAACAGTCCCGAGGAGTACTGTACTCTCGTCTTAACGACACTATCGACCACAGACTATCAGACTTCGTCTTTGCAGAGTCAGGAAGGATACTGCACAAATCAAACTCCAAGCACAGCCAATTTAAATTGTAATGGTGTTGACATATGCCAAGAGAAGGCAGACTCCTCTACATCTTCATCAGAGGAAGACAACGTAGCTATGGCAGATGCAGAACGTGAACAAAGTGACTTAGATGACAACTGTGTGCCTTGGAATAATACAAGTCAACCAGTTGAACCTAGGGAGTGTCGAACATCTGAGGTGGAGAATGATGGTGCATCAATTGCTTCCACGTTTCCATCCGAGCAGAATAAGCCATTGGAATCTGAGATCCGACTGAAAGCTATGAAGAAGCACGACAAGGACCAAGCAGATGCCATGGTTTTGGAGGGAAGGGTGCAGATGCTTGTGGTGCCAACCAAAGACGTCCATCGATGCGACAAGTGTTCCTATGTAACCAGCAAGGAGAGCGCTTTGAAGTACCACTGCCGGGCTTTGTGCCGCGGTAGAATAAAGGGACACAAGTGCCAGGGTTGTGGCGCGCAATTCAAACAGAGGCGAGGCCTTGATAGCCACCTTGCAAAGAAGTGCCCAGCACTTCCACGAAAAACAAGGGCATTTGTAGGCATTTCAAATACAGCAGAAGACAACTCTACTGTAGGCCAGGGAGGATCCAATCAAGTTGATGAGGGAGCAAATGCCGATCAGACAGAACTTCTTAATCGGAATTCCACAGATTCAAACGATCAGGAATTTAATCAGCAAGAAGAGGAAGAATGTACATCTCATTTAACAAAATGTAAAGGTTTTGTTCATAATGTTTTTACAGCCAGTGAATCAGGACAGCAGCCAAGTAAAATCCTGACAAAAAAGCTTTTGAAAGTTAAACTGACAAAGAAGCAGTTATTATCCAATGGCAAGCAACGAAATATTCCACTGCAGACGTCCCTTTCCGCTAAAAAAGATGGGAAATTCAAATGCAAGCTGTGCAATTTTTCATCAGTCCGGCTCACAACGGTTGAGCGACACCTCTCACACTGCAGAAAGATCTCAAAGAAAAGAGGGAATGAGATCATTCCAGAAGTGGGGGATGAGTGGGGTCACGAGTCGGCCAGCGAAAGAGAGGACTCGGCGGAAGAGCACAATGACAGAACTGGGAAAGTTTCAGAAAAACACAAACTCTTCTCTTGTCCAAGCTGTGCATTTAAGTGCAGTCAGAAAAGGGCATTAGACAGTCATGGAAAGAGAGGCTGCTTGAAGCCAGATGAGGTCCAATGCACCATGTGTTCACTTGTAGCCAAATCCCACATTTCTTTGACCCGTCACATCTTGTGTGTCCACAGCGGAAAAAAAGTTGCTCTTGCTAAACGTGTGCATTGCCAGCACTGTACTTTCACCTGTAAACAAGAACGATGCATGACACTGCATGTCGCGCTCAAACACAAAGGTGCGCGACCTCACCGTTGTCGCTATTGCCCTTTTAGCACCGCAAGGCGCTATCGCTTGGAAGAGCACGAGTCTCTCCACACGGGAATCGGTCGTCACAGCTGCGACGTGTGCGACAAGACCTTCGGGGCCGTGACCAAATTGCGCCAGCACAAGATGCGCATCCACGACAAAAGGCCGACACACTTCTGCCCACTCTGTGACTTCAGCGGCTACACGCTCGACGATGTGAGACGGCACAATCTCAGGTGCCACACGGGGGAGTTGCAGCACGCTTGCACGCATTGCGAGGCGAGGTTCAGTTCAGAAGTTGCGCTGAGAAACCACTGTAAACGTGCGCACCAGCTCCAGGTGCGTTTCTCGTGCAAGCAGTGCGACTACTCGTGTGGCAGCGAGGTCTCGCTGAAGACCCACAAGGAGAGCAAGCACCCTCAGGTAAAGTGCAACACCTGCCAGGAGTCTTTCAAGACGAGGGAGGGCCTTGAGATTCATCAGAGAACCCACCTGGCACATCTTTGCCAGCTGTGCCCCTTCGGGACCAAAACAAGGCAGCTGTTAGCACAACACCTTCTGAGCGAACACGAGGAGGGATCTCCAGAGGACAAGCCTTTCAAGTGCAGCTCTTGTCAGTTTGCGTGTCGGCATCAGCTGGTGTTGGAGCAGCACTTCCGTTCACACGGAGGCAAGCGCCTGTACAAATGCACAGACTGCGAGTATTCAACCCGGAACAAGCAGAAGATCACGTGGCACATTCGCATACACACTGGAGAGAAGCCTTACAGTTGTGAGCAGTGCAGTTACACCTGCACTGATCCGTCGAGGTTGAAGGTAAGCTCAAAGTTTATAGCTTGTTGTGTGTAAGATTAAAAAGGTCATTATTTAAGAGTGCTGTTTTGGACGGAACTTTATACAATTAGGCTATTTATTTCTTTACAGGAATGCCAGCACTTATCTTTGTCACAATTGTTAAATAACCACATGGGACAAATGTTTTTAAAAAAAGAGAAGGTTGAAACCACTATACCATCTATCGATAAAGTATGAAACCACAACATGCCGTTTTTAAACTTTGTACAGATTTAAACAAATGCAATATAACGTGTTTTTAGTGACGTGCTTTTCTTAGCTGTTTCCCACTGTCCCCAGCTTTTATGCTAAGTTAACCAGCTGCTTGCGGTGGTGGACAGACATAAGAGTGGTGTGGATCTTCTCATCTAACTTTCGGCACAAAAGCAAAGCATGTTTCCAAAAACTATTCCATCAACTGACAGCAAGGACAACTTTTAATTTGTTCTGACACAACTCAAAAAATTCTCTGTTTAGTGTTTCATCATTATTTATTTATATGTATATATATATATATATTATATATTATAAATATATATTATATATATTTATCTTATATATATTTATATATAATATAATATATAGTATAGGTCCTATACTGATATTTGATGTATTTACACAAACCAAAGCAAAATAATAACGCTACATTTTCTTTTTCTATGTTTTATAATAACTTCTACCAAAGCTTCACATGAGGGTTCACCAAGAAGAGAAGAAGTACCTTTGTCCAGATTGCGGCTACAAATGCAAGTGGGCGACTCAGCTGAAGTACCACATGACCAAGCACACAGGTATCAATCAACAAGGCATAAAGCTTGATGATTATAATACTTTGTGACTTTTCAACATTAGATAACTACCTGAACAATGATTTTTTTTTTTTGCCTCATTGCCTCTGTCATCAGTGTCCCACTCCCCAAATACTGCCATGTTATTAGTGTGAGGCAGGATACCGTCGGCACTGTAGCCGTTGTTTGCACTGTTTGTGCTATTAGCACCGTTTAGCTTCCAGCAGCCGGCTCAGCCGTCGCCATGTTGAGAGCCGTGTGGAGGCAATCCCTCAATCATTCACTTGCTCTAAATTTTGAATTTAGCATCTTCCCAAGATTTGTAACAAATAATATTTTAGCTTACACCTTTTTATTGCATGATTTTCCCCTGTTAGCAAGCTACGAACACTCATCCGGATTTTGGTTTTGTAAGTAAGGTTTACAGATTTAGTGAATTGTAATTGTCTCATTTATTTTGTCTTGTGCAGGGGACAAGCCATTCGCCTGTGACGAGTGTGACTACCGCACTAACAGAGCGGATGCTCTCCGCGCCCACCGGGACACGCAGCACTGCGACCTGCGGCCTTATGTCTGCGAGAAATGCGGCAAAGCCTTCAAGACTAGCTTCATACTGAAGACCCATCAGCGGCAGCACAGCGACGATCGGCCGTACTCGTGCGGCCTGTGCCACAAGGCCTTCCGCTGGCCGGCAGGTCTCAGACATCACTACCTCTCGCACACGAAGCAGCAACCTTTCTGCTGTCGCCACTGCTCCTACCGAGCCAAGCAGAAGTTCCAGGTGGTCAAGCATTTGCGGAGGCACCACCCGGAGATGTCAGTGGAGCAGGGCGTGGTGAGGGACTCTGAAGCGGTTAGCCTGACCCTGAAGGAGGCCTTGCAGGGGACGCTTGATGAGAGAGCAGCAGAAGTGGAGGAGGAGGAGGAGGAGGAGGAAGGAACGGCCGACGAAGCACAGGCAGTAAATGAGGAGGTTGTGCAAAGAGAGACAAAACGCTGAAGAGAGGGCACAATAGATGCAGTGGTCATTTCAGATTGTGGATGGCAATCATTGCCAAAAGGAACAGTGAAATAAATATCAATATGTATAACTGACCACTTGATTTTTACACTGTAAAAAGCTCATAAAACTCATCAGTGCATGCTGTTAAATGAGGGAGTGTGGATTGAAAGGAAGGTGTGTTCTGTGAAAAGTATTTTGATATTGGTTGTGATTAAAAAACTTTAATATTTAAAGTGAATAAATTAACTTCAATGAGTCAAAAATGTTTTGGAATGACTGAATGTTGATCCATTCCAAAAATGCATATTTACAGACCCATATACATACATGTACATTACCTTGTGTAATTAGTACATTAGTTATTAGAAATAACTCAAGCAGACACTTAGATTAACCATCATAATGCAAAGTTCTGAGTAATTCATAATAGTAGGTTTATAATACTGGTATTTGGCAGTTTTTTCACGTTCCATTATTACACTTTCAGTTATATCGGGTACTGTAACTTCCACATATACAATACATTTAAAGGCAGACGGGTATATTTTTACATTCTAGACATGCAGTCATCCTCCGTGTTCCCTCATTGCCCAGGCAATTCAAAAAACCTGAGGGCAATATTTCTATAAAAAGTTGAATTTAGTCTAGTTTAGTGTAGTTGGTCTAGTTTCTTGGTAAATTTGGTAAAGGACATGCATCAACCCCATTTCATAATGACTCTCTTTAACTGATTCAATCTAGTTGAAAAGAGTCCTCGATTACAAAAAGTAAATATCTTGTTGAAGTGAATAATGCTGAGAAACAAATAACTGATTTCTGACACATTACCCGCTGATTGCTATTTTAGAGGTGCAATGGGTATATCCAAAATTTGGCCGAACTGATGAAACCCTTGAGAGACGGTCAAAATAAACACTGTTATCTTATAATCTTAACATTTACAATTAGCTTGCCTTGCTCAGTTTTAGCAGGACTGTAGTAGCAAGAAAACCACATAAAAACCATATAGCAAATCCGTTTGGAAAGTTTTTCGGTATGGTTTATGGAAAGCCACGCCAATGTTTAGTATTGTTTTGCTTCTTTATATACATGCTGTTCTGTGGAAGCCCATTTCCGTCAGCAAAGAAAAAAGAAAAAGCCAAAGTTTTTTTTCTGGCGGAAAAAAGTAAAAAAATAAAAATGCACCAACTCTTTTGCTGCATCCATCTGTAACCATGACACAGACCAGATGTTTCCAGTTTCTGTTTAATGAAGGTTGCCACCTCAGCCACGTCGGTTTTATTCTTTCTACTCCAGAGCTGCTTCTTGCTTAAAATCCTTTCAAGGGTGCGTTTGCTCAGTACAATCCACGTGAAACAGCAAGCAATTGAAGTATTTCATGTGTTGTAAAGCCACGTTTAAAGTAGTCTTCCATGTACTCACGATCCATTTATATGTCAAATGTAGGGTAACCTGTGAAGAGCTGCTTCTACGACTGTTGTGTTAAAGTATCTCATAATTTCGACTTTCTATCTCATAATTTCGTCCGAAAAATTCATAATTCAAATTTTTTCTATTTTTTTTTTTTGCTGGCGGAAATGAGCTTCCATACTGTTCTCATCCTTCATCAGGCAAATGAGGACACAGCACTGTGGTCCACCTCTGGCCTCGTATCCTCACATGTGACTTCCTCATGTGAGCTCTGAGATGCTGACATTGACAAAGAGGGAGGCTGGAGGGATGGCTGTTCCATCCTTGGAGAGCAGGTGAATGTGACGATATCCTGGAAAGTAAAGATGTCGGGAGGAATTTGGATAAGAGAAAGCTTTCAAACTGAGTGGCAGGAGTTCTCCTGCATCTGGTATTTGAGGCAACATATGATTTAATCTACATATTTAATAAATACTGCAGTGCGCTGTAACTGTGCTGTACTCTCTGCTCACCTGCTTGGATGCATGTAAACGGAAGAGTGAACTGTCCAATGAAGTCGTTCCTGGACGCCTTATCGTAGTCCTCCACCTCGAAGCGTACCAGGGCCAGCTCGGGGGCGTGGACGACAAAATTTAAAGTTTCATTCCACACTGGGTTAAAACCTGCAGGTAGAGGGCAGTAGAGGAGTGAGTGAGACTTTTTTTTAATCTCCACATTCTTATAGTACTGGACATGCTCTCACCATTGTTGTTAATGTGACTGGTCTCTTCCTTGGCCTGGTCCTGTGGCACCCCATAGATCTCCACTCTGACCAGGGGGTCTACAATAGAGCCCTCTTTCTGATTCACCTTTGGGAGCTGCTGCCCACTGATCACCTGATAAACACACAAGCAGATCTGCGTATTAGATACAGACACCACTGCCCTGTAGGCCTACTCTCACACAGAAGAATAGAAGAATATTGCATTTTTTTTTTAGTTTGCAACCTCAAACCAACAAGCAGTTTTGAACCTGTATGTATAAGCGGAGTGGTTTGTAGCCTTGCCGCTCCTTGGGCTTCTCCGGACCGAACTGAGTGCTGCTGTCTCTCATGAAGTCAGGCTTGAGGACGTAGCCGCAGCAGCCGTTCTGTCCGAACAGCCCGTCATTCAGATCCATTTCCAGACCTGCTGTCTGGAAGTTCAGAGCCACTTTAGGAAGAGAAAAAAAAAAAAAAAACAGAAAGGAGATAATGTAATTAACTGTGATTATTTTCTTATTATTTTGGTTGGCTGCATCACATGATTTCCCAGAACCAGAGTCTACAATCTCGCCATCAAAGTTCATGTGGGAAGTCCAGAGCAGACGGCGTCAGTTTAAGGCCTCATGACAGGAAGCATCTGTCACGTTAAACTCCTCCAGCTGCTGGGTGATGCTCTGTCTGACCCAGACCTCCTAAATTATAATTACGTATATTTACTCAAGTACTTTACCTAAGTAACATTTTGAGGTAGTTGTACTACTTGAGTATTTAAGTACCACTTTATGCTACACTATACTTCTACTCTTCTGCATTTTGGAGGCAAACATTGTCGTTTTTACTCCACTACATATATTTGATAACTTTAGTCACTCGCAGACTAGATTAATAATACAAAATACAATTCAACTAATGAATGATGACATATGTTTGAAGATTAAACTGCCTAGCGGTATATGAAGTAATTAGAATTAACTCCACCTTTACCAGTAGCAACATTAAAGTAATGAACACATCAATGCATTAATGCAACATGATTTAAAATACAGCGACAGTATTATTTAATGTTGTAGTTGCAAGTGCCATTCATGTTTGGCAAATTAAACTGTGCCAATTATTACTGACTAAATCTATATCCATGCCCAGGGTCCTAAGTTGTCATGTACTATAGGGCATTCATTCCAAATGATTGAATTTATGATCCTGAAAGTGCTTCAACTCAAGTGGCTGAAATAATACACGCAATCACGTTGTCAGCCCCATGCTGAAGTGTTGGAGGGGCTGTGGACGTCAGAATACTGAGGCATTAAGATTTGAAACAGGAGACGTTGGTGATTTTAGAGGCAACGTTTACATTGAACCAGCAGCGTGCGACCTTCCCCTCACCTATCTGGCAGCCCACATTCCACATCTCCTGCGGGTTGTAGTTGGAGGATTCAGTCCTGAGGCCACCGGGGTAGATCCTGCTCAGCTGCCGTGTGTTGTACTGCACAAAATCTGTCCCTGAAGAGAGGTTTGCAGAGAATTAGGCCACTAAATGTCTATAGCAGGAACACAGAGAAATCTACTCTTCCTCCATCGACTCAGACACAATTATAAATAATATCATGATGTAAAAAGAAAGATACACTTTGTTACACGTAGATAACATATCATCAAAAAATATTTAATTGTTCCCTTGTGTTCTTGTTCACCTGCTTCCTTAGCAAGCCTCTTGGTCTTGGACTCAGAGAATGAGGACATCTCACAGCATTTGGCGTGTGAACGAGCATGCTCAAAGCCATGGAAGTGCACACTCTTGCAGTAAACCACCAGGTCTGACAGCTCCCTGGACAGTTTGGACTTGGATTTCTGCAAAAGTGGAGAATAAAAAGCAAAATGAGTCAACAATCGAATCATATTCCCATCACTTTAATAGCACCTATGGTGAGAAGTGGCCATATGGTTCGAATGTAACTCTGTAAATTAGAGGCCAGTGATTAAATAATAGTTACCTGGTTATTTTTTTACTGCTAAAATTAAATTGCAACTTATTAGTATAAAAAAAAAGTTCAACAAAATACCCCAAAAAATACATTAAAAAACAAATAATTTGTAATTTGTCTCAAGTTTAAACAAAACTAGTATTAGTCTTAAAGGACCATGCACACACACAAAATACATTAATCTCAAAATCAATCACGAGACACTGCAAACATTAATCTACACGGAGCACCATTACACACTCTTTATCACACTCACAATTATAAGGCAAGTCTACAAGCACACATCCACAAATAAATTAATACCAACACATTCAAGATGCAATACTTTATGGCCATATCAAGATGATCAATTGGAATGTGTCCTAGTGAACTCACTTAAACAAAGACGGGGAAAGACAAACATAGCAAAGCCACTCACTCATAAAGAACATTATGCATTAAACAAAGCAAAAAACACATAGGTAATATTCATACCCATAAAATAATCATAAAAGCATAAAACAAATGGACAAAATAAAATCGAACACATAAGAACTCTGTAAATAAATCACTAGCACCTGTTAGGAAATTAGCAGCAACATCAAAGGACCCACTAGATAAAAAATAAAAATAGCAAGCGGCTGGCCTTAAATAGGTTAGTTAGTGTATTTAGTTTAAGTTGTTCGTTTGAAATATTGCATAACCGTGAGGTAAGAGCTGCTCAATCAATGCTTTGGGAATTTAATTGTAAAGAAATGAATCATGATGAAACCATACCGGAACTACAACTACAGTAGTGATAAATGTCCTTATGCATGATAAAATTATGCTTCTCAACTGTCTCATGAGCCTTGATTTATTTCATCACTTTAAGAAACCATGCACATGCAATTGATGCATACAGTATTTTCAGTATTTTGTACTATATCTGCAGGAAAATGAGCAACTATTGTAAACAAGCAGCCACCATGTTGTTTCAATCCTCTGATGCAGACATATTCAAATGTTGTCTTTAGTTGTTTCTCTCAGTATGAGCAATTATTACATAACTATGTCTATATTTAGCGCTATATATTATTTATATATTTGCCATACAAATATTGAGTCTTTATAGTAATTCCGTTTGTGAGTTGGAGTGCCTACCAACCCACAAACTGTCAAATTAGACAACCCAGTCAGTTTATGCAGGCTCATTAGAATATACCACCCATGGCTTAAGAAGCACCTCTGTAAAGATGCACCCTTTACCCGCAAGCCAATCAGAGCGGACTGGGCTTTTTCGTGAGGTCTTAAAGAGACAGGTGTTCAAATGGAGCGTTTCAGGCAGAGGGTGAATACAGGTGTATTCATTCAGACAGTATGAGAAAAATAATGTGTTTTTTGAACATTAAAGAATGTCAACATGTTCAAGCAGACAACCTAAATACAAGTATGAAACAAAACAAAAAAATATGTCCCCTTAAATAACGCTGAATCAAAGCTTTAAAGCAGCGAATAAATCTGTATTAAACAACTACAATTCCCTCTCTCTCCTCCATCACCTCTAATTAAATCATTAAAGCCACAAATGCCTTCCAGTTAATCTCTCTCTGCCCAGCAGGGAAATGCTGACACAGAGGTTTTTCCCAACAAATAAGGAGACGCACAATGGATGCTGTTTTCTTTATCTGTCTTCTTTTAAATATCCCTGTTTCCTGTTTCTTTTCACTATCTCCCTCCTTCTGCTCCAGTCTCTCCTCACTGTCTCTTATTTCCCGCCTCAGCTTCCTGTCTCTGCCTCTCTCTCTCTCTCTCTACAATCAAGCTCCATTCACATCTGTCTTGATTTACTATCACTCTTGATATAATCCTCTGTCGTCTTCCCTTCCACTATCTATAAGGAACATGTCTAGGCATGGTCAAATCGTGCTAAAATGAATCAAGTTTCTTGAATAAAAAAAACAACATTGAGATGTGAGATCTTACAGAAACATCATAAAGTATCAAATGTATGTACCTTCCCCGTTTCATTCAAACACTCAGCAGGTGGGTCCCCTGGTGACAGGCTCTCAGCATCATCGTTGGCCATCTCTTCCTCATCACTTATTTCATCTGTCAGGGTTTCATCGACACAGTCTCCTGGACCGCTAATCTTCTTGGCCTTCAGCAGAATTTTCCCCCTCAGTTCCTATACGATGAACACCAACACAGGCACAGATTGGTGAGAGCAGTTCGTCTCAATGTTGGATGTGATAATTCGCCTCCACTTCATTTGCGGCATTTTGCTGTTCGTTTAGAAGTAGATTTGAGGACTTGATTAAATCCAGTCACATGAAGAAATCCATTAATGTCATCTGAATGTGCCGAGTGAGGGATGCAACGCGGGAAAGACTAGCATGACATATTGACAATGAACTCAAACGTCACAGTTATTGAGTACTTGTTGTCTTCGGTACCCAGACTACTCCTAAAGGTGGTCCATCTTCCTACACTTTGTCGTCTCCTAACAAAATGAAGCAATGCACCACTATTAGATCGCCGAAATCCTCACTGGAATTCCTTGTAGCATGTATCTGCCATTACTCCAAGTTAGCATTGATTGTCCTGAGTGCTCTAATGGAAAATAGATTGGAAGTTATACCATGGCTGTGCTTTCAGGGTGAGTGGAAGATGGATAATAAGGCACACACGGAGCCGTTCAAACTCTCTGAATTGTTAATGATACCTAAGTTTCCCCCAGATCAGGCATGGTCTGAAAACATTTCGTTCCTAAAGGGTAATCACTGACTCAAAGCCGAATGTTCACCGAAGCTTCATATCACACTTTAAAATGTTGAATCAAACAAGAATGTAACAGCATCGCTATTTCAAGATGAAACACAAAGACAGCCATGCTATCAGCTCAAAACAAAATACTCTTTATTTGCCGGTCCGATCAGAGAGACTGAGAGGAAATGACAACAAAAAAAAACTGAAAGATTCTGGGATTTTGAGAAAACATTCGGGGCTTGAGCCCCAAACCCCAAACAGATTCTCACCTGTGGAGAAGGAAGCTGTTGAGGGACCTGCCCATCCAGCAGGGTGGTCAGTAGTGTGTCACCCAAGATTTGACTTAGGTGCTTGGCCATGACTGTCTGCTGCTCCACGCCACAGTGATTCTCAAGAGACAGGATGACTGGGAAGTCCGATGCCTATCAAACAGGAGAGAGAAGACACAGTAGTGGCTTTTTTTAAAAATTGTATCTGTTTTCTGTTTTATTTACATTGCACTTTGATCAGGTACAGCAAACTCAGTGGTAAAAGCACTGTATTGAGTTTCCATTAAGCCACGATCCTCCAGGGCAGTTCCTGCATCTTTCTAAAGTGGAAGGAAAGTTCCAGCGGGATGAAATAGAGAGGTGGAGACTCGTGAGGAGTTCCTGGTAGTTTTCCATGTAGGTCAGTCAGCAGGGGTACATTTGATTCCAGTGGCAGGGAGGGTTACCAACTGCTCCATGTGTGCCTCACACTTTTCTGGGCACACAGACAGTCCTGTCAGTGGGTTTATTAACTGCTCGCAGTGGTTGGAGAAAACACATGTTTTTAAGATTACTTTCAGCGCCGTGTAGCCATGAAGATACTTTTCATTTCATTTGACTTTTATTTTGTTTGTGCTGCTCACAACATTGAAGAATATCAACATTCTGGATAACCCACAGACCACACTACCAAGTTTTTATAGGGACTATTTCTTCTGTTCATAGGCAAACTGTTCACAGTTAGGTCTGTAACTGGAAAATGGATTCTGGCAAGACATTTTTTAACTTAAAATGAAAACCTGAGCGGGCTGCGCGGCTGGACACTGCCAGCTGTAAGTGATGATAGATGTTTTCTGTGAAATTTGGGAGTGCTGCTCACCTTGAAGGCGTATTCCTTCAGTGTCGAAATGACGTCTCTGAAAAGAATCTTAGAAGTCAAAGTGTGACCATGATACACGACGGGTTCCCCGTCACTGCCGTCCCAGCAGTCCACCTCTACACAACGACAGCCTCTCTTCAGGGCTCTACACACACACACACACACACACACACTAAGTAAACTGCATTGTTTTGTTTCAGGTAAACATGTATGTTGCATGTAAATCTAAATAAGGACGTGGACAAACTTTTAGAATTAATTAATAAAATACTGAAACCCTCTGTGTCACCCTTCCTGATAAAAAATGTTTGGAAGTGATCAGGTCTAGGTTTGTTTTTTTTAAAGCTAAAAAGTTCAACTCCCTGATCTCTGATCAGTACATTAAATTCATTTCTGTATGCTTTCTTTTGATTGTCAAACCTCCGGTTCCATTAAAACAAGTACCAAGTCTAAACTGTGTTGCGTGTGTGTGCAGCAGTCCTCACTGGATGTATGCCTCCAGGCTGCTCTGTCCTCGCAGCTGGTCCTCGAGGAGGTAGGTGTTGTGTGAGGAGGAGATGAAGTAGTGGCTAAGCGGCTGGCTCATGTCCTGGTGAAGCTGCCGATGCTCGGGTTTAAATACGGAGCCCTCCCGTGAGCACAAGTACATCTGGAAGCCATCCAATGACATGGCGCTCTGCTTCTTGGCTGGGTATCATAAAGATGGGTGTTTGCACAAGAGCACAATCCAGGGTTATATGAAGTTCCAAACAAATTTCCAAATCTACCAGGACTCTAGATAAAAGGCTATTGACTTCAGTACTATTCTCAGATCAAGAAGTGCAGGTCACGGGGTATAAGTCTTTGCTGAGGTGCAGGAGTTTAATAAATATTAGCAGACTGGAAAGAAAGGCATCCACACGCTCAAATGATGTGTTGTGTGTTGCAAATGTTCAATGAGGTTTTAAGTCCCTGCTATATGGCTACAGGGATGACAGTCTTTTGGTGAGTTAGTCTATGATAGTCCACTACTTTAGAGTAGTGGACTATCATAGACTGACATAGACAGACATAGAGTGCTGCAGGAAAACTCCTGAAATTAGTCGGTATTTTTCCACTTCCGTTTCCCTTGTCTCAAGGTCAATTTCTTTATGGGTTTTTGGTTAGATTACTGAAATGACGTCTGAGGTTAACACAAGTTAAAGAGATTTCAACATTTTGTTCTTCGATATTAAATAAGTAGCTTTTAAGTGTCTACATGAGACTACGGAATGTCATCACAGCCTCGTTGTGTATACTCGTGCTCATGTGGCCGTGGTGTAGTTTGTTAGTAGCCTAATGTTCGCTTTTTACTGCTACCGATTGCATTCATGCTTCAAAAATGATAAAAGTGGTGTTCATTCGTGAATATTATCTTGCTGAACATAAGTATCATAAACTTGTGTTTGCCACAGAGCTTATTTTCTGCAAGAATCTATAATCCAATTGAAAAATCCCACTGGCTTTGTGTCGAGGGGAACCAGTGCGATGTTAACTTCCGGGGTTGGCTGACAAAAATACGTCATACTGCCACTACTCTATATAGCTATAGGCTATTGTGTATGTGTTGATTTATGACATAGGTATTGGAAAAGTCAAGTTCTAACGCGAAATAAATATTTAACACTAGAACACCTCGTGCATATTCCGAATATTGCTTCAATCATGCGTGGGTGTATTTTATAGCAGTTGTGCAACTGGGCAACTCCTCTTGAGCTCCAGCCGCCCCTCAGCCCCATCATGTGTGATATACATGAAGACGCACTGCTGTCAGCCACAGCCATCTTCACCTGATTCAGATGGTTCGTAGCGGTCAATCAGCTCCTGGGCATGCTGGGAACTCTGCTCTCCCTCCTGCTGCTCTATGCTCAGGAAGTTCTCCAGCTCGTCCAACATTAACTTCTCTCCATCTCCAGAGTAGTCCTGGAACACCTTCCACACTTCATCCCTCTGAGTCAGCATCCTATAGAAATGGACGAACTGCTCGATTTCCAAAGAGCCACTCTCCGACTTGTCAGCCATCTGTGGAAATAAAGGTGGTTTGGAAACAGTTGGGGGGAAAGTACTGAGTTGAACAACACTTAATTCTGTTCCACAACCTAGTCAGACCAAAATGCAACATCAGGCAACAAGGAATGAAGGAGGTCTAATGGTCAGTGAGTCACAGGTTCAATCCCTGCAGCAACCAACGCGTTCACCAAGAAGCAATGACAGCTCACCGTGAAGAGATGCAGAGCGTGTTCCTCATTCATGTCTACGTTCATCATCTTCAGCAGTGTCCGCACCTCTTTGAAATTCATCTTCCCGTCTTTGTTTTTGTCGGCTTTCTGAAACCAGTCCCAGACCCACCTGAGAAGACGCTGAGGGAAACGCCAGCTCACAAGTGGATGAATGGTTCAAATTGAAAAAACCTCATTCAAAATCGTTACAATCAGCTGAGAGAGTAATGTACTACAGTAAAAGGATACTGGTCCATCCTCTCCTTCTCATCCATCGTTTGAGCCTTGTGAATCAGCTTGCGCACTCCCTGGATCCAGGCCTTGGCTTCCTGCGGCGAGTCGGCCACAAGGTCCAGGTTGCCTTGGCGGCCGTGAAACACCAAGGTGAAGCACACGTCAGCGGGGAACTCCTCAGCGATGCTCAGCAGGACCTCCGACTGGTGGCCCTCACGCACAGCCTCTATCTCGGTAACCGAGACTGAGACATGTATGGATGGTTAAAGTAATAGTTCAGTGTTTGGAGGTTTACGCTATTTTTATTATGCATTTCATACGCTTCTGTTTTTAGGTTTTATTGAGCTTGGGTTGGGTCAGGAAGCATTGTTGTTATGGACCTTTAAGGCCGGTTTATATCGGGGTTTATATCGGTTCATATCGGTTTATATCGGGCACCTGTTTCGGTACTCACACGTGGAGTGGCCTTTCCCCGCCCATCTGGACTTGTACCAGATCGTCAGGCCGTCCTCCAGCAGGCGGAAATGGCGCTGCTTCTTCCACGATTTTGACTTGACTTTTCTCAGAGTCGACCCCGCTATCATCACCTTGACATCTGGGTCATCTTGGATACCTGCGCCGAGTCATGGTTAGGGTTAGTATATGTATGTAAAGTATGTATATGTAATGTAAAAAGGTCATGATGATGTCATACCTCCGATACTACACAATCAGAACTGGCAGGCCAGGGAGAAGACTCATTGTTCTGTTATTACCGATTCATTTAGGAGATACAGACCTAACACTGAGTTCAACTTCTATTAGATACTAAACCTTCATTCAAATTGCAAAATCATCACAATTTCTCTTTACTCATTCTCAGTGGATAACATTTACTCACGTGAACCTTCAGGATCCATTGCTATTCTTGAATCATGCCAATGGAAATGTGTTGCCAAAAAGAAGGAGATGCGGGCGAAATGTTCCAGATGCTTTCCCCTGTTTCCAAACAAAATACATTTTGTAAAAGCTCTGTGTTCATTCAACTGATGCTTATAACCTAAATACAACTAATAATAGCAGAATATTAATCTTCAAATCGAAACAGTTATACAAAACCTCAGTACACCTGCTTCAACCTTACTGTAGAGAAGTTGTTATTTAGGAAGGACATGGTTCCCTTTAATAATACAGGACTTCCCTGCTGATCAGTCAGGTGGTGAAGGGAATCTATTACTGTTATTTTTAACTGTAAGATCTGGGCTCAAACCCAGAGTCGGCAAGTGACTGCTCTGCCAAAGCGTCCCTGAGTAAAATACTGAATGCCTACCAGCTCCATCTCTACTCACATGAAACCCTCAAAAGAATATTAAAAAACAAGAGGATACAATCTGCAAGGATTTAGTAGACCATGGGCCCTAAATGCCAAGGTATTTTTAGGGCGAGTCAGCATTTAAATCTTAATCCACTCACACCATCTTTAATTATTCATGGTGTGCAAGCAGAGAGGATTTTGCATAGCAACCCCTGCAGTCTGTGTGCTGACAAAGAGAAATCACACCCACTCAGCAGTCTGTGCAATCAATAGTAGACATCAAGAGAGATTTTATTTTTCATTTAATGTGAGTGTACTGCAATCGTTCTGAGACAATGATGTGGTTCATGGTTTCCTGAGGATGTATCCTGGGATTTTGAATCCAGCGCCACAATGAGGTTGATACAAGATTGGATACAGACGGTTGTGTTCCCCTCACAATGAATTGGAACGACTTTGGTGATTCCCTTAACTTTCATCTACCGCCGTCATCCGGCAAAAACATTCATATTGTACTTTGGTTTATGACCAAATATCTGCAAAACTAACAAGATTCCCGTCCTCGTCAGCTAGCGTTTAGAGCTAATTAGCTCATTTTAACATGATAACTCAGTAAACTAACATGGTGAATATGACACCCGCTTAACATCAGCACATCACATTAGTGAAATGTAAATGTCCATCAATCACTTGTGAATCCTCAAAAGGTTGTATCAACTCGGAGTACTCAATTCCTGCTAATCCACAGCCTATGGTTATGACCCATTACTTTTTTCAGGTCACTTAAACCAAACAATGACCCATTACAGTAATTTATAATCACATTATAAATTGCATTATAAGAGTGGTTATTATCATCGGGGCGACTGTGGCTAAGTGGAGAGCAGGGCCGGCCTTCAATCAGAAGATCAGAGGTTCAATCCCCCTGAATTGTAAGTCGCTTTGGATAAAAGCGCCTGCTAAATGACTGTATTGCAATGTGGCGTAATTATAAAAAAGATTACAGTGAATTACAACTATGGGAATTACTATGATCCTTGCAAACACAAAAATGTCTGAGTGACCAACAATATTCAAGTATTATAACACTTGACCTTTTAAGTCATTATAAAATGCTTTATAATGTGCTATGATTGTTGTTATAAAGCATTATGGATCTTTAGGAGTGCTTAGAACTCCAATTGTGCCACAAGCTGATTATAACGCATTATAAGTATGTTTGTAAAGAAATGCATTACAGACATGGCGTCACAGAAAATGTTACCTAACTTTTAGACTTGTTAGCAACTGAATCAACCCTAAATAAACACACAAAACCATTGTGAAACAGGTCAGGTCATCTTTTAGCCCAAAATCATAACATTGAGTGTTTTGCAATCTGATCATCATACAGCCTGTTATATACTTATCCCTTCATAATGTGTCGCATCAGAAGACAGAGGGAGTACCAAACCGAATGAGACAAATGTGCAGCAGACCTGCTGCTTATCGTGTAAAACCGATAAACTCCTAAATGTGGATGAAACACTTCTGGAAAGGGAAGGTTTTCTAAAGTCTGTATATCTGTATTCCTGTCTGACAGCGATCCTTTCCTTTCATTGTCTCCTGAAACAACAAGATCTAGTCTTGGGTTCTATGTGCTTCACAACCCACTGTACCAGCCCCCCCCCCCCCCCCCCCCCTCCCCCCCCCCCCTCCCCAGCCCCAGCAAGTTTAGGAGAAAAGAAGCCAGAGTTCTCACCACAACATGACTGATGCGATGCAAGGAATGCTTTTGCAGTTACACACAATTTATTATCACACTCCTACTGAAAAAAACAACCGACTGACTGACTGACCATGAAGAGCCGTGAGGCTTATTTTCCACAGCTATTTGCTCCATAAACTTGTTGTGCTTTCACTGCAGGGCCACGTCAAAGACGTTTGTATTTCCCATCCGAGTTCTTTCAGATTCTATTTCACTTGCTGAAAGTTCAACACACCCTCCTTCATACTTCACGTGCAAACTTTTGAGCTGCAATTAGGTCACATTATGTTGTTTTATTTTTGGGGCCATGCGTTTTGGATGGGGAGCGCTCTCTCCTTAGGCGAGATGAGTCACACAAGGCCACTTCTTCAGGGAAGTCACTGACCACAAACACACACACACACACACACACACACACACACACACACACAAAGTACATGACTAACGGGCGCATTGAGAATAAACAAGTCAGTCATGAAGACCAACAGCTTCATGCTTTCATCTTGTGTACTAGTGTGTAGTCTAGGTTTAAATCCGTTTTATCCAACATCGTAACGTTCCACTTCCTCTGTACAGTGGGATCTGTGTCCTGATATTAACTCATGACTGCTTTTTTTCCCCTCTTCCTGCACACAATTATGTGAAGAATTTCACACACACGTGAACAGGCAGTGTCGGTCCAGTAAAAATCCATATATAACTCTGGCTAGGAGAAGGACTGTGCACAGTAAATTAGAACCAGAGGCAGAAATATGAGACATAAAAGCATCACTTCAGCAAAACCCATATGCAACCGCAGCTGAAGAAAGAAAGAATGAGTCAGTCAAACTACAATATATATATATATATTTTCCTTACTTACCAAAAGTGAAGATCTCTCTGGGGATATTGTAAGTCAGAACTCCAGAGGTGGGTACTCTTCAGGAGACGGCTCTCCCAGAGAGGGCCTCAGATACTGAGGGGTAGGACCCTGGATGGCCGGCCTGAGAGAATGCTCAGGGATGTGTGTGTGTGTGTGTGTGTATGTGTGTTGCCCTGTGTGCTGGGATCCAGACTCGCGGCGAGTCCAGAGACTGTTAGCTGAGCTCAGGGCCTTAAAAGACTGGGAGTGTCATAAGGCAAATCTGGCTCAGCCTCCTCCCCTCTCACTGCCGGGTCTAGGAAACCCGATTCCCTATAGTCACTGCTGCCGCACGCTGGTACGCTCTGCTCCCGCCCCTCCTCATCCTCCTCTACACCCTCCCTCCTCCTCCTCCTCCTCCCCCCACAGCCTTCCTTCCTTTCCTGCCACTCCCTCACTCCGCCATCCGCAGACCCCCTTTACTGCATCTGGTGGGGGTCACTCCCCTCAGCCTGCTTCGCCTCGTTCTTTCTCCCTCATCCTCCGGGTAATCGCTGATGCTCTGCAGAGGGACTTGTGTTCCTGTATCAGCGCTGATAACGGAGTAATACAATTCTTGGAAAGAAGCCCAATCATAAAACAATGAGAAATAGCTATAGTGCATGAAAAAAAAAAAAAACGAATATCCTGAAATCTGATCTCAGAAGATTGCAACAGTCTGCGTCAGGGACGATAAAGGGCTGTACTGTAGATCTTGGCAGTATGCCACATCCTGCAGAGCAGAGCCTTGATTGGTAGACCATCTTTTAGTTACACTTTTGATACATATCTCTATGGTCCAACATGCACGTGAAACTGCATTGATAATAGTTTTAATATGCAAATAAATCATGGCCAGTGGAAATTCTTTCCACTGGCCATCACTCTCATGAACAATAAATAAGTTATACTGCACTATTACCACCACTTATAATTCATGCCATTGTCTATAGGTTTATGTTCACATGTATATATATACTGTATATACAATTTTTCTCTTGAATATATATTTATACTTATATTGTATATAGCTAAATGTCTATGCCTACATCCGTTCTACTTTTTTGCTGCCCTTTTTTATTCTTTATATATATATATATTGTCTTGTTTATTGTAAATTGGTGTTTGTACATTGAGAGCGGAGTGGAAACCGGAGACAAATTCCATGTATGCGTAAGCATACATGGCCAATAAAGCAGATTCTGATTCTGATCATGGGTGAATATGGACAATGTGGATGTCTGACTCACAAATAGCAACGTAGACGTCACTTTCCCTCCAACCAGTCGTACTAATGCACTCCATTTGAAAGGAATGGCTTCAGATACTTTCCTCATGAAAGGTAAACAGAGAGACACACACAACGCACTTAGGAGCTTCTCCTACGGGGATCGGATTTGCTCACAAATGGAAGGATTGAGCGTAGGGGGGGGGGGGGGGGGGTATCGGGCAATGGATGCTGTCCATCTCAGACATTGTGAGGATAATGGAACCTTTGGGGGGGGGGGGGGTGTCTGTTAATGTACTGGTGAAAGCTCATCAGTGTTCTGAGTGAGCACTCAGTGAGCGCAGGTGTGCCGCTCTCTCTTCTGACTGATAAAGAATGATGGACCCAGTCTAAAACAAAGTACTTCAAAACTTTTACTGCAATATTCCTCAACTTTAAAAAAACAGCTGTTCTTTATTTACATCACTAGTGACAATAACAGCTCATCTGAGCTAATGCAACAATTGATTAATTAATCAATTAAAACTAAAGCAAAATTAATCAATTAAAAGTAGTTTTAATCATTGCTGGCCTGCCGTACACAAAGCCAGTTAACACAATGAACTAATCAGAAAGAAATCAACTGGTTTGCTAAACTGCTGCATGTAATCAGACCAAAGAAGAACAAAAAGAGACACAACTAGTCAGAAGATTAAAAAGTCTTATTTGAAATGAGAGAAGCAAAAAAATTATAATAACAGTTCCTACTGTGAAGTGGAATGTTACAGAAAGTTACAGTGATAAACAGGGAAAGGCGAGAGCTGACCGATATATTGGTAGAGCTGATATTAACAACCGACACTAGCCTATCATTGAGATATCAGTACTGATATGCTGACAGACATCCAGACAACCAAACTGCAGTGTGGTGAAACGCAGCAGTTAACATTTTACAGGCTGTATTTTAACGTACATCTGGCAGTTAGTTTTCTCCCTCATTTCAAGTTAAATGTACTTTTCTCCTGTAACTCAGTTATTACAATATTTTTTCGATAGTGAGGTATTTTGTTAAACAGAGAAAATGTCATACTCGGACATATCTTTCATGTTGCGACATGAATGTCATAAACAAATACCAGCCAATATATCATTATTGGTTTTAATTTTTCCTCAAATATCAGTTATTAGTATCGGCTTTGAAAATCTACGATCAGTCCGGCTCTCAAAAAAAGAAAAGAAAAGATTTTCAGCTGTGAAGAAGTGACCGTGTGTGGAAGTGACATACTGGCAGAAAAAAAATACAACAACTGGTGTAATCCAAAAAGCAAATCTTTCTCCATTATGTCCTTCCCCTTTTGTCTTACTGCCACGTTGGGCAAAAATACAAAATCTAGACGGTGATGAGAGTCCTTCTGTGTCGGCTGCAAACACTCCGTCCTCATCACTGCGGAGCCAGCGGGATGCCTCTGGCGTCGGTGACTTGGCCCTCCTGCAGGTTCTTCACCAGCTGTGCCAGCCAGCGCTTGGTGGTGGTGTCGTCCTTCAGCACCTGGGCGAAGGTGCTGTCTTTCAGCTGGTCTGGCAGACACTGACGCAGGGCTTCTCTGGCCCTGAGGAAAAGAATACCACGTGTCACAAAAACCACCCATATACTTCTCTGTCAAAGTCTGGCTCTAAAAGAGACAACTTCTCATGTTGCATAGCTCCAAATGGAAGCGAGAGGTACACCGTATTAAAAAAAAAAGAAGCTATTTTTGGAGGTTCTCCTGCTTATTATCACAGATCTATATTTCAGGTATAACCTTTCTTCTGCGATATGATTTCCTGACATGCATTATTAATACTACTTAAAGGGATACTAGCTATAATGGGCTATATCTTACCCATTAGGTTGATATACTAAATATTGGCGGACTTAAAAAAGCCCAGTGTGTAGCGTTTCTGGGGAACTAGTAGCAGGAATGAAATACAAGTATAATATCTGTGTTTTTGGTGTATAAATCACCTGAAACTAAGGATTGTTGTGTTTTTGGCTGCTAAGAATGAGTCCTTCATATCTACATATCACGCAGATTCTATTTGATTCTGCATATTACCGCGTTTCCTGTGAAAGCACTGAGCTAGGGTGGGGACTTGTGGCGGAAATTGATGGTATACAGTAGCTAATCCTGGCCCCACAGTGGTGGAATGAACTCCCCACTGACATCAGGACAGCAGAGTCGCTGCCCATCTTTCGGCGCAGGCTGGAAACTCACCTCTTCAAGAAGTACAACCCTGAGCCTTCCACTCAGCACTTATTGTATTCGTATTAGTTTGTTCAGATCATTATCTAATAAATAATTAGCGTATAAACATTAGGTTCTGATCCCAGGCTGACATGTCACTAAACACTGGATTTGTGTAATGGCTCCTCCTAGTGGCAACTACTGACAGTTACATTCTTCAGTCATATTCTCAGTCCTGTCAAAGTTTCCAGAGTCATAAAGGGTAAAAAAAAAAAAGTAATCGACATGTTAATATTAAACATTTGATAATATTGTGTAAATAATCCAGCGCCTGTTAAATCATTTGACATCTACAGTTATGGTTACAGACCCTCTCTTGTATTTTTAGTGTGATTAATTTGCCCAAACAAGAGACAAAAAGACACAAATATATATTTATTTTGGCCACTATAATTTGTGTAGTAAAACTATAGTGAAAATCTGATATCGTGACGTCCCTATGAGGGACTTGAACCTACCATACACAAATTACCAGCCAATCAAGAGCCAACAGTAAAACAGGTGAGCACATTCGGTGTATCGCATCGGTTCAACATTGCTCTACCTGAGATTGTCTGAGAGGCGAAGGTAGCAGCGGACGACGTGCTTCAACAGGCGAGCTGATGGTTCTTTAGAGAGCTGGAGCACCATTTTGCCCTGCAAAAAAAAAAAAAAAATTATATATATATATGTGCGCGCAATGGGGACTGCTGGGGCCAATGTTGCACTGTGCAGAGAGCCTCAGAATTCAATCACAATTCAGATGTTTCTCAAAACACTTACGAGGATCATGGCCACGTGGGAGAAGCGTTCATATGTCTGACATATATAGGCCAGCCCTGTGTCATCCAACAAGATCTTCTGCAGTATAAAAGTAGCAACCTGCCAGACAAAAGGAAGGGAAGAATTTATGTTTCTGAAACTGAAAAGAGTAAAAAAAGAAAGACGGTAAAATTAGCACTACAGCAGTTGTAAAAGCAGTAGGTTGGGAGAGATGACACAGGGTTTTATTGATTACTGCATACCAACAGTCAAGTTAGGGTACAGGTCAGTTAGAGGACCGTATGAAAAGCAGCTGGAACAGTTCAGTACCGTCTTGGAGAGCTCACTCCCTGATTCCATGATGCGGAGACACAGCGGGATGATTTCGGTGGTGAGGAGGAAGTTAATCACTTCTTGTTCGTCCGTTTTGACCAGAGCACCTGCCGTAAACACAGAAACACAGCTCGGTGAGAGTAACGACGACACCGTTTTAATGGAAAGAACCATCATTTAAGAAATAAAACCCATAAGCAGGAGGGAAGCGTTACCTATAACTCCGAGGCTGGTAAGTCGCAGGTACTCAAACGGACGTGTTTTGCTCACAGTGTGCAGAAAGGGGTAAAGGAAAAGAGGGATGTGAGCAGCAAGAAAGGCCGACCTGGTGAAGGGACAAAGAAGTAAAAGCATTTTTAGAATCAACGTAACCAGACTCTTATACTCTTATATCAGAGGTAAGCTGCAAGGTCCCTTTATACTGACATGGATTTTACTGAGAAAGGAGACAAAAGTAAAGTACCTACATTAACATTACAAGCAATTAACTGACCAGGGATTAAAAGCCCCAGTTCTTGGATGTGAGACTAATTCCTGTGTCAATAAAAAAAAATACATTTAACAAGTAAATGCCACAAAAACCAGTGTCATTTTTTCCATTTAAAGAACTCCCTATTACCGTGTCTCTGGGTGTGAGGCAACACACTGCAGCAGTGCCAGGGCATTGCACACTCTGTTAGACTGGTGAGCTGTAAGCGTGGGTGGGTTTATAGATGGATAGATGTTCACTATTTCCTAATAAAAAGAGAAAGAAATAAGACGACAGAAATCAGTTAAACGTATCTTTAAAAATGCCACGCAACAGCACATATAATGAACACGCATGTATACTAGGTAGCACAGCTAGGGGGGGGGTCATACCTGCAACAGGGCAGCAATCGTGCCACAGGAGTGCCAGAGCATTGGGGCCAGGTCTGGCACAGACTCGCGCTTCTTGCTCAGCTCCAGCAAGGCATTCTCTCTGGTCTCCGGACTGGACAGCTCATTGATCCATTGGTAGATCTTCTCCCGGTCTACCTGGGCCAGAGCTGTGACGTTAGTAACAGCCTGTTTAAGGACGGGAACACAGTCAAACGCATCCATTATCGCCATGCAGTTACACTTTGGATACCGTCAATATGAAGGTGTGAGAAAAGACATTATCTGTCATTTTGCTTATCATAACAATACTTATCTTTACATATCTTATGCGTGTTACAGCTAGACACATTCACATTATTGAAATCAATATATTCAACTATATCAGCTTCATCCTGGCACCTCTGTGAATTAATTGGCAGTTGTTTTCTGAGATCTACGTAAATTATTATTATGCAATCACCTAGTTATGTCAGATAAAGTATGTATTTCGTCACAGACCCAACCATTGCAAGCTGTGCAGCCAAACATGGTCCAATGCCACAAGCTATTTTAAGCTTCAAAAGATACCAAATGTGAATTTGGGGAAATACGAATACGTGGTGCAGAAGACATCTACAATATTTCCATTTGATGAAATGGTGTAACCATAAAAAAAAAAACATGGAGTCCTGGGAGTTACATATTTCCCTCGATATAAAACAATGATACAACTTAAATTAAGAGTTGGAACATGATACTCCATATATGTAGCCAATACTGTCAGACAGTGTTGGACAGCATAGTTTACAATCAAAAGCAAAATATAACGTTAGAAAAGATTGTAAAAGTATGTTAAGGCGGCTGATAGCGCACATTACACTGATATTAAGATACTCACTGCTCCCGTGGCCAGCATTCTCTGAAGCGTTGTGTGGTCCCGAGGTGTCGTTAAAACTACTGTATCAGCTGAAGTGTTGTGTAGCAGCAAACTAACGTGGCTGCAATGAAACAAACTTGGCGAAACCAACACACAGCACGGGCAGCTAGCCCAAGCTAGCTGCTAACGTTAGCGTTAAATGTCTCGTCAAACGGAATCCAGTAGCTACGCGCGAACATCAACATCACAAACAACATAACTTCACATCAATATCAGCATAACAAAACGTTAATATGTTCCGTATCGATAACGGCTTCGATAGATTGACGGCTATTGACCAAATAACATTATCCAGCGGGTAGTTTTTGTTGGCAATGGAGGCAACCAACCTAAATACAAATCGCCAAGATATCGCGAGAGCAGGATCGGACGCACTCTCGGCGATCATTTCCGTTGTCAATTTTCACATTCCCGCCATCATCGCGCAGTGTTGCGAGGCGTCGTGTGCGGGTCCACTGTCAACAACATACGTACTGGGGAGCAGGTGAATGCCGGCAAAACAAACTTTCTGCCGTCGGAGGACCCACGGAGACGTTACTGTGATTTAAAAGTTTCAAGACGACCACGTATCATCGACAGGTAAAGAACGGCGACGATTTAATCAAACTGTGAGACTGTTTTCATCACCAAATTACAATCAGGCAAATTAGCCAGTTAGCTAGTTCCCGCTAGCATACTAGCCGACTTGCTAATGTCGGCCTCCCCTCCATTCAGCGTCTGTAGATGAGGGGACGACATCTACATCCCATATATTCGGCTTGGCTGTAGCGTTAGTCACCCTAGCTGACTCTTTTTGTGACTGTTCGTCTTGTCAGAAAAACGTTAACCAAGCAAGAAGTGAGGAGCGCTGGTCGCACTGTGTCGCGCATCTTCGCACCTTCGCTCGTCTTTGCTGCCGCGGTTCAGAGTGGCCATCGGGTTAGTTTGACGGCTAACGCAGACCAGGCTACGTTGACTCTTACTTGAACTGCTAGCCAGCTAACACAAGTGGCTTGAGTTCCTCCACTTCGTCAAACGCTCACCCATGTCTGTCGAACATGTTGCTGCGAGTGTACAGTCTATTTTAAAGTGTGCTGTGTTTTAGCTGTTGTGCTAACGTTATGCTGCATGTGGTTGAGTTTGTTGTGACTTTAAACAAGCGCTCAGTAGTAAACAGCTGCACGTAGCGGCTTAGCTTAATTGCGTTATTTATATTTGTCATCAGCTGAGTAATAGAAACATCGCGAATAACAAGTGTTTTGGGGAGTTTTTTTTAAAATGTGTATGGTTTATCATTGAGCTCATTAGCATACGCTTGTCAGTGGCAGTAAGTATGGTAAATCGGTGGCACTGATGTGATTAAAGCGTGACATTTATAATCTAAATCTATGTAGACTGGACACAGATGGTGGGCTGTAAATGACACACTGTAATGACATTGATTATTTAATTTCCCTCTTGTATAGGATTTGTTTGATCACAAGTCCCAGCCTCCAAAAGTGCACCAACTGGATAGTAAGCCATGTCAACCATAGTGCCCAAACTGTCCAGCGGTGGCGCTGTAAAGATCCGCTTGAGCAGCATGGACATGGGCACCACCAGATGGAAGGAGGGCACTTTTGAGATTCTGGAAAAGGACAGCAAAGTCAACCTGTGTATACGATTCAGCTGTGGCGGAGCTTCCAAAACCTTCCAGGTATTGTTCAGTTTGCAGATACTCAATAACAGGTGCCGCTGTGAAAACATTGGTTGGATTCTGAAGCATTTGTTACGCTTTTCATTGTGATATTTTGAGATCCACCACTTGAATATTTGAGTCTCGTCTTTAGAGCAGTCTTGGGTGTTTCTCCCTTTTATGATAAACATATCGGAGGCTTCAGGAACATCCGGTGATATGGATGCTAGCTGTTTGTTGATGCTTGTACGTTACTCTGCAATATTCAGTAATGGCTCGCTTGTACAACAAGCATTAAGATACAATTTCAAGGGTTTGGAAGCATTGATGCTGTAAAATGTACAAAAATGAAACGTATAACTTAAGTTAGGAAGGAACACACCTCAAAGACCATGGAGTAAATTCATTTCAGTGTAACATTAATAGGCTACTAAAGTATTCAATTGTAATTATTTATGGAAAAATGTACGAGATAGATAAATAAAACAATAATTAATCAATTCATTTGACTATATTCAGTGTTTGTCCTATATTTATATATATATATTGTGAGCGCCGCTGCTAACATTTCACAACAGCTGAGGAGAGACGGGTGACGCGAAGTTGACGTTGGATTTGGTGTTTTTTTGTTTTTAGCTGAGCTTGCCCGGAGAATATATCTGAAGTGTTAATTTTTAACAACAAAAATAGAATGCGGCAGAATGAGTGTCTTCATACGCCCGTACCCATCCGCTGGCCCAAAGCAGACGAGCTCGTGGAAACATCTAATCTAGTTTTCTTTTCTTGCCCTCAGCTGAGCCAGAACTTGAAGACTGTGAACCAGAATGTGAGCCGAATCATGCTGACTTTGAAGGACAGCAGTGTCATCGTGCTCGACAAGATTCCTCCGAGTTTGCTTCAGAAGACTAAAGAATACCTGGAAAAGCTGAAGCTGGGAAAGCCAAGTAATTACACCACTGCTCATTTTAAGAAGTTGCAAAGCTTTGTTGATGGTCCGCAGCACGATGGAAACCAAAGGAAAGTGATCGCTGCCTGTGATATTGACTATCATGGTTTGTGATTGAGCCGGGTACAAAGTCATTATTTTAGTCACAGCTTTGCTTTAGCTGTATTTCTCATGGCCATGTTGACTTGGTACAGAGACAAAGAGGGGCATTACTTTTTCTTCCTCTTATTAATAAGCTATGAACAATTCATTTAAATACACATACACAGTATTGCAAAAATAATGACTAAATGTTTTTTATTTTCAGTTGGACTTTGACACATCCTTAATTAAAGAATTGCCAGATTAGATAAAGCATCAAACTGTTAAGTCCTGTTATATTTGATTCTGATGCGAGTTTGTCCTGCTCCTTCTACTCCTGATACTGTGTGATACTGTGTGCCTTTGATTTTGATAACCAGTCTCTTCTTAAAGAACATGGGTACGTCTAAAGATAACAACACCAGTACATTGAACCTCTCTCTGCCGATCTGGCCCCAATCTCTCCAAACAAGCCGTTGCTTTTCTTTATTTAAATTCAGCAAATAGTCACAAAGCTTGAACTCAAGAGCAGCCGATACATTGATCGTGGTTCCCCAGCACAAAAACACACAATTCAAATTATTAGTAAATTGTTATATATGTATGTATTTTTTAAATGTATGCTTCATTTGCGAAAGGACTGGATTGGGATCACGATCGGGCGGTTTTAACTTTGCAGCAGTCAAAAAGTAAAAAATGGCGGGTCTTGTGTCAGCCAGAAAGATAGAATCAACAAATTAATTCAAAAAGATCAAAGCAGGTCATGAACCGTTCGCCCAGTCCCGCTCTGAGCTGGTAAAAATAACAAGGAATATAACAAACCGGCTCTAATTACAACCTAATGTACTGATACAATTAGGTTCACCATCTTTTCTGAATCTGTCCAAGCACCTCCTGTAACTCAGCAAACTCATAAACCACCAAAGAGCACACGTTTAGGTATTAGTTTACCGTATTTCTCAGTAACATGAAGTGGACTGAGGGGAAGAATCGGTCTCCACAAACACCACTTTGACACAACACAGTGCTTCCTGCAGTTACGATGCTGTCTTTCTGATTTGAGAAGTTTTTCCCTCGTCAACTTCTCTCAGAACTTAATCTGCATGTTTTATCATGCGGGGGCGCTGTTCTACCAAAACAAGTGTTTTTAAACTCCGTTTAATGTGATATCTGGTTGCAAATATGAAGTTAAATAGCAAAGAAATCTGAATATGTGTACATTTTTTTAAATTCATACATTTTTAATATTTTTAATTAAGAGGAAGAAAAAATTCATGTTCCATGATCTGTGGTCTATTATTCCGTTACGCTCCCTGACATTTTAGATAGTTGCCGTGGTATCGTTTCAGTGTTGTCATCGAGTAATATAAAGTATTGTATTTCACGTGCTTTGTCCTGATTTCTTTGTTCTTTTTTAAACTTGGCAGTTTTAAAATCATCCCATGGAAGTGCAAACTTCAGTGTGCTCGGGAACCGCTCTGTGAAAAATGACACCAATCCCTCAGGGGAGAGACAGGTGAGCAAGAAAACGCCACGTTTTCTTAACTTTAAATTAAGAGACGTGTACACCGACATTTGACTGAAGTTTCCTAACCTCTTCCAGACTACGCCGAGGCGGCAGAGTGCAGAAGGCAGAGAGGACACGACACCGCGAAAGCCCCTGGGCAGCCCGAGCAGAGCTGCCTCCACTCCCACTCGCACCGGACTCTCTGAGAACAGGTATGGTGGAAATCCATGTTGCTGTCAATATGCAAATTATGTCATGTGATCAATTTGATGAGGCGATGAAGGTTGGCATCATTACAATGGAGCTCAGCCTGTGTTGTGTTCTTTCTACCGATAACAGACCCTTGGCAGGCATTCCTTGTGACGATCTTCCTGTGTATGACCGTTGTCTTAATGGAGAACTTTGACGCCTGTCATTAGCTGTCATGGTTTTGTCTTTCTTTCCAGTTTAGGATTGGTCGGTTCAGGTTTGTAACATGAATTGTTCCGTGTCATTGTTTTTCCAGGAGTGAGAAGAGAAAGAGACTCCTGACCTCAGAAAGTGACCTGACCGAGGACTACCCCAAGGAAAATGACTCATCAAGGTAAAAGCAACACGCCTCACTGCCCACACTGAACTCCAGTGGGTGGTGGATACACATGCAATGACCTCACTTCAGAAACCTTTTGTCTCTGTATCTGGTGAAAACAAGGATACCAGAATGTTAATATATACAGGATTATAAAGTGTTTTATTTGCATGAATAATGGCTTTCATTGGCAGAATGGAGTTTTAGATTCCACAGTCAGGTAACATCCAACAATCGATGTACTTGTATCCTTAGCAACAACAAGGCCACTTCGGACCCATCCAGGAAGTTTCTGCTGAGCTGCAAAGAGAAGCTGAAGCAGGCAGAAGAGAACCGGAGCTCAGGTAAACGTCGACATCCACAACTTAGCAGCAACACTTTCTATATGTTGCTGCTGATGTCTTTGCATGATAGATTTACCTATCAGTGCGCCACACATTAGTGCTCCACACAAATACATGGCATCAGCTTTTGGTTGCCGAAACTGAAAATATGGTTGCCATTTTTAGTCACCTTAAATTTGAGCAATTAAGATACTAAGCAGTTATATGTCAGATTAATAATATAAATGTAACATAAAAGCTTTGTTACAGTAAACAAGTCTTTGTAGTTTGTGTTTTATTTGAAACTTTACAGAATTTGAATGTACAGAGCATCAACCTGTGTATTCAGACCTAAAACTGACTTCATGCTTCGCTCGCCCTCAGCTCCGCTGGGTTCAACTCCCCTTCAGCCGACGTCGTTCTACGGGAGCCGCTCTGTGACGAAAGACTACAGCCAGAGCCACTCCTTCTTGGACAGGTGAGTTTCTGTCGTGGTCAGCTAAAATGTACAAGCTAGCGTTGTTCTCAAAATTTAATTGAGAAATGTTAGTTGTACTTGAACGTAATTGTCAAGTTGAAGCATCCAATCATTGTGGGGCCAGAGATTCACATCTGTCTAATCCCCCCCCACCCCCCCACCCCAGGCCATCCAGCACAGCTCACACCACTACAGCCAAGAGAAGCCTCATGCTGCCCAATCACTCCACTCCCTTCAAGAAGGTGCGCACCTCTCTGGACTACAGTGGCTGGAACAAGCAGCGGCCCTCCACTCTGGCCCAGCCTCAGCCCCCGCTGCAAGGGTAAGAATCAGCCACATGTGAAGAGAGACTGGACTGCATTCATTTTGGATGTTGTGAAACCAATGGATGACCAAGGAAAATCAGAAAAAGATGTGTATGAGAGAGACAAAAAATGTCTCCCATGAAAACCATGTCTCTGTAAGCCCTGGAAGAAGTTGTGTTGGAAATTCAAGGCAAATGCATCATTTCACTTTCATCCATTGTGTAAATCCTGTCGTTCATAATTATCCCAGATTTTCCAACCTGGGCAACACTTGCTACATGAACGCCATCCTGCAGTCCCTCTTCAGCCTGCCGTCCTTCTCCAGCGACATGCTGAGGCAGAGCATCCCGTGGAAGAAGTTGCCCATCAATGCATTGCTGAGGTACGACGCTAGTCTCTGTAGACTCGGCAAGAATCATTCCTTCATTCATGCGTTCGTTAATGGACTCCTTTTGAAAAAACAACCTGACTAAAAGTATTTTATTCTGCGCGATGTCTTCGCTGCCTGCAGGCGTTTTGCTCACCTTATGGTGAAGAAGGACGTGGGCTGTCCAGAGACAAAAAAGGACCTCTTAAGGAAAGTGAAGAGTGCCATCTCCTCCACGGCTGAGCGTTTCTCTGGAAACATGCAGAATGTAAGATGTCCCTCTAGAATCAATGGTTCAGAGCAGTTGTTGTAGATAGGTCTGTCTCAGTTTTGTACGTCCCGTCGGTACATAACCCTCCTCTTACATTCATTAATTGTGCTTAATTCAGTCCCGTGCGTGTCCCGTTGTTTCCCAGGATGCTCACGAGTTCCTGAGCCAGTGTTTGGACCAGTTAAAGGACGACGTGGAGAAAATGAACAAGAGCTGGACAAACGAAGCCGCGGCGTCCTCGTCGTCTTCTGTGCCGTGCGAGAACGGCCAGGAGGCGACGTCGCCGGCAGCCAAGGCGGAGCCCGGCGAGGAGACAGACACCTCGCGCATCTACACCTGCCCCGTGGCGGTCAACATGGAGTTTGAGGTGCAGCACACCATCACCTGCAAAGGGTGAGAGGCCCAGCTCCTGCTTGATCACCTGAGTTTATCCTTGCGATGTGTCTTTTGTAATGTATTTGACAATAAGTGATAGTGGCTCTGGAGAAAAGAAATGTTCATTTCTGCTTTCATGGTGTTTTGCAGATGTGGCGAGGTAGTTACCAAGCGGGAGCAATTCAACGACTTGTCCATCGACCTCCCGCGGCGGAAGAAAACCCTCCCGCTTCGCTCCATTCAGGATTCTCTGGATCTCTTTTTTAGGGTAAGAAAATTCCTCTTTGTCCACCTTCAAAGCTTGTTATATTAATTTAGTGAGCAACTAGATGTATAACTATTAAATGTGTCATGATAGAAGTTACTTTTTCTTGTTGCAGATGGAGGAAATTGAGTACTCGTGTGAAAAGTGCAATGGGAAATCAGCGACTGTTATGCATAAATTCAGCAAACTGCCCAGGTATTGGGGGGTGCAATGCACAATGCAAAGATGTCACATTCAGTTTCAAATGCTTGCAGTTGAACATATTTCAGTGTTGAGCAGACACACACACACACTGCATTTCAAACGTTAGATTAGCAGCACAACTGGTACTTCCTGTAAGCATCCGTCGATCACTGCTGATGTGTGATGGCTGTGTTCTCCCCGCAGGGTGCTTATCCTCCACCTGAAGCGGTACAGCTTTAACGCTCAGCTGTCTATGAACAGCAAGCTGGGCCAGCAGGTGGTGATCCCCCGATACCTGACCCTGCTGTCCCACTGCACCGAGTCCACACGACCCCCCTTAAGTCTCGGCTGGAGCTCCCAAACCTCCATGTAAGAAATCCTAAACGCGGTGAAATAAAATGTATGAATAATAACTTTAAACATTTACATCCTGAGCTTTTTGGTGATTGAGTAGTGTTTTAAGTAAAGTTTTTTTCTTTTCTTTTTTTGACTTTGATGCATTAAATTTGGCTGAGAGATGAGAACAAAGGTTTGTAAACCTTTTCATGTTTTTCCTCAAAGGTCAAGAACACTCAAAACATCTCAAATGGTCAACTCCTCCACAGCACCTCTCCGGTAAGTACCGCCAGTTCAAACAATGACGCATCCCTTTAAGAAAAGTGGCTTTGACGTCTTTAGACCTTAAAGCCATATATAATATAATGCATGATTTTGTCCTCAAATGGCATCACAAAATATGGTTTTAATGGGTTTCAATCGGAACATTTTTGTCCTTAAGTGTTTGTATTTTCTACGCAGTTTATTGCTGGAGCCGAGGTTGAACATCCAAAATAATTTAAAAAGAAAGCTCACACCATCTCAAAATGATACCACAGCCACACATTAGCGTAGCCAAAATGATCACATGACCACAGCTTTAGTAAAGTGTGCTGCAACTTGTTCTCTGTTCGAGCAGCTTAATAAATTGTGTGTAGGAAACCATTAGTAGTTATACAAACAGTGTGTCAACTGTCACATATTGCAGGAGTAAGAAAATATCCTAAATTGTGCCCAGACTTGATTTTACTATTTGCTTATAAATTCAAGCACTGAGCTTATGACCTTGTGCGTGTGTGTGTGTGTGTGTGTGTGTGTGTGTAGAAGGATTGGAGGGAAAGTGTCCAACTCCAGCTGCACCTCTATTCTCTTGGACTCCGACTGTGAAGAAGAGCTGAGCAGAAAGGTGATCGCGAGCCGCAAGTGCCGCCTCAGCAGCTGTCTGCCTGACGATGACGACCGACCGGAGGAGGTGAGCAATATACTGACGGACCACGTCGGTTATGATTCAGCCTCCCATTGTGTCCATCGCTGTTTAGACACCGTTCTGTGTGTCCTCAGAGAGGAGCAGCGATAGACTCGGCAGACTTCGGTGGCATAAACGACGATGAGATGCTGGCAGCCGTGCTGGAGATGAGTCGTCAAGAGGCCGGGCTCTCGGATCCGCCCCCCCTGGAGGATGAGCCAACCAGCAGCCCGGACACAGGCTTTGGGGATACAGATGCCCATGACCTGGCCTATCACACAGATCTGCTGGAAACAGACAGCAAACAGCCTTCAGGTAGTCTATTCTGGGAAATAGGGGTTTATACAGGGGGCAGTCCAGTTTTAATTTCGTCTTTTAAAAATGAAACGCAGTATAATAGAGAGGTTCTATCACTAGTAGGTAACTGACTTGTGTACGGGTCGATCTTGTGTAGATGTGCTGGATTCCCTGGACTTGACCATGGATGAGAACAAGGAGAACCAGACCCCAGAGAGCGTGCAGCAGCAAGGTGAACTGGACTGGGTGCAGCAGTACAGTCTGGATCAGGAGAGAGAGGAACAGGAGTTACAACAGGCTCTGGCTCAGAGCCTCCAGGAGCATGTAAGACCACATGACATCTGCAGGGCTTTCCTTTAGGAACGGAGCGATGGCGCTGCTGCGTCTAAATACTATGGTAGCACCACGATGCCATGAAATGACCTGCGTCAAATACGCAAACTAGAAGTACGACTAGAGGTACTTGAGGAAACCATCATTTGTAAGAAATCCTTATCGAGTAACGTTACATTGTTACTATCCAGGCTGAACCGGTGTTACATTAAAGTGCTTTCTTTTGTTTACTTTAAGGATCAGCTTATGTCATGGCAATCATCTAATGAGCAAGCAGGCATTAAACACCCAGTATGCATTAGCTGAGTGAAGGAGCCATGTTGAAACTTCTCGCACTAAATCTCATTGTAACACCGTGTCTCCCCCTCACCCCATACAGGAGGCCCAGGAGCTGAGAGAGGATGATGATCTGAAGAGGGCCACCGAGCTCAGTTTGCAAGGTATGAACCAAGAGCGACTGAATGTTGAGGAGCCGACATAATCACTCGAAAGCAGACATTTTTTGGCTGTCGTTGAGCATCTTCGGCAGACCAAGGACCATCGATGTTTTGTTGGGGTGTCGGCAGTACTAGTCTCTGGCAGATATTTGAGTATTTGAGTCATTGCTTGGACAATGCCTGACCACTATCAATATCTCCTTCTCACACAACAGAATTTAACAACTCTCTGCCTGAGCTCTTGTGCTCAGACGATGATTCTGGCAACGAGGACGTGCTGGACATGGAGTACACTGAAGCAGAGGCTGAGAACCTGAAGAGGAATGCTGAGGTACCAACGTCTGCCCTATCATTGGTCTATCATAAGTAGCTAACTTTTCGAGCTGTATTCATAATACACAGTATAGATGGGAAACACTGAGCCGTTTTGATTCACAGTAACCTGATTATGAATGTTGTGATCCACAGAGCGGAGACGTGGCCAACTCCTTCAGACTCATCAGTGTCGTCAGTCACATCGGGAGCAGCTCCTCCTCTGGTGAGCACTCAAGTGTTTGTCTGCTGCGGCCGAGAGATGCACCAATACTCCCTGACATAGGAGACAACAGGCCGATGCACCATTACTTTAATAAATAACATTCTATACAGAGATATCGATGTACAGTCCCTGACAAAAGTCTTGTCGCTTGGGTACAAATTGACCTTAAGTGCCCCTCAAATATATTTGGAATCATCTTTTTTTTTTTACAAGAAATGGCTAATTTCAATCCCAACAGCTTTTGAAATAATGTTTTGGTGCCAAACGAAACTGCTGAAAAGCATTCTAACGTTCACAGCTTGGTAAAGCCCACTGAGTCAGTTTTTGCAAAGACAAAAGTCTTGTCGCCTTGTCATATGATGCACCCAATCCTAGATTACAGCCTCACCTGTGATCAATAATTGATCAATCAATTAGTGGGTGTGTATAAAAAGAACCCCAGCACACCAGACCTTCACATCAACTGCAACTTGACCTCTGACAACATGCCTAAGATTCACCCTGAGACCAAAGCGTTGATTATCAAGAGGCTGAAGACCAGATCCACTGCTGAGGTGGCTGACACCTTCAATGTGTCTCAGCGTCAAGTACAAAGAATAAGAAAAAGATTTGAAGAGACTGGAGATGTTTTTGACGAGCCCAGGTCCGGCAGACCCCGCAAGACAACTGCTCGGGAGGACCGTTTGTTGGCTCGAAAATCCAAGGCCAGCCCCTTTTCCACTGCAGCAGAGCTCCACCAGGCCTGGTCACCTCAAGTCCCCGTGTCAACCAGGACAGTTTGTAGAATTCTGTCTCAAAATGGCCTCCATGGTCGAATCAGTGCCCAGAAACCAGCACTAAACAAAAGGCAATTAAAAAAACGTGTGGCATTTGCCAAGGCCCACAGCCTGCTAAAAGGATGGACGCTGGAAAAGTGGCAGAAGGTGGATTTCTCAGATGAATCTTCGGTTGAATTACATCACAGCCGCCGCAAATATTGCAGGAGACCTACTGGAGCCCGCATGGATCCGAGATTCACCCAGAAAACAGTTAAGTTTGGTGGCGGAAAAATCATGGTCTGGGGTTACATCCAGTATGGGGGTGTGCGAGAGATTTGCAGGGTGGAAGGCAATATCAATAGCCTAAAATATCAAGAAGTATTAGCTACCTCTTACATTCCCAACCATAAAAGGGGTCAAATTTTGCAGCAGGATGGTGCTCCATCGCATACTTCCATCTCTACATCAAAGTTCCTCAAGGCGAAGAAGATCAAGGTGCTCCAGGACTGGCCAGCCCAGTCACCAGACATGAACATCATTGAGCATGTCTGGTGTAGAATGAAAGAGGAAGCATGGAAGACGAAACCAAAGAATCTTGATGAACTCTGGGAGGCATGTCAGACTGGTTTCTTTGCTATTCCTGATGACTTCATCAATAAATTGTATGAATCATTGTCGAACTGCATGGATGCAGTCCTTCAAGCTCATGGAAGTCATACAAGATATTAAATATGGATCTCACAGCACCACTACTTAATTCACTGATGTTATGCAACATATTTTTGTATTTGAAGTAAATTATTTGTTCAATTTTCACATTACTCTCTGTAGGCGACAAAACTTTTGTCTTGCCAAAATCTGACCTTTCTTAAATGATCAATCTTTCTTCAGTGAAGCAAATTTATTTTAGTATATTAAACATAATTTGGGAGGGTTTTAGCTTTCATATGAGCCATTTCTAAAACCAATGGATTAATTAAAAGTCAGGTTATAAGCTGTTGTTTCTACAAAATGGATAAGTGACAAGACTTTTGTCAGGGACTGTATTTATTTGTTAGGTTTTGTTTAAAAAAAAACAACTAATGTTTCCTTACACATTAACGAATGATCTCAGTCACTTCCACACAGTGAGGCATACAGCTTATTGATTAAACACTGGTCTCGGATCAGTACTCTGTATTGGGCCTGAAAAGGTCAGATTGGTGCGTCCTAACCTCCATCTGCCACAAATGCTCTTTATTTCACACCACAGGCCACTACATCAGTGACGTGTACGACATGAAGAAGCAGTCGTGGCTGACCTACAACGACCTGGACGTGTCGCGCACACAGGAAGCTGCCGTACAGCGAGACCGGGACCGCAGTGGATACATCTTCTTCTACATGCAAAAGTGAGTGTCCCACAATGAAGCCGGTGGGCGTTACACGAGTTGGCTGTGTGTGTGTGTGTGTGTTTGCCCTGACAAGTTTTTTTTTTTTTTGTATCTTGTGTGTCCTCAGGGATGTGTTTGAGCAGCTGTCTGAAATGGAGCGATCCGGAGTCAACACCACTCCAGAGGCGGGAAGGAACGTCCTGCAGCCCCTCTGAACCACAGTAGTGGGAGCGCTCCTCTGAACAAACTCGAGTACTACTGATTGCCGTCCTTTTACGGTCGTCTTCAGGCACTTCTTCTCCTCTACAAAGAACGCTCAACGCCCTGCTAACATAGCACCCGTGAATGCCAACGCGGGTACTAAACTGTCAAGACTCTTTAAGAAACCAGAAAATGCAGTTAAAAATGTTCAGTGGATCAAATTTTGCCTCCATGTTTTTGGGGGCTGGAGTTTTACTTTGCTATGATTTTTATCAAACAGTTTTGTAAAGTTTCCTTTCTTCGTTTGTCTCTCGATACACTTCTTCTAACTCTAAAGCCGTTCACTCTGGCTTTCACTTAAAATGCAACTAGCGAGCACCAGATGCTACTGGTGCTTCATGGATTGTACGTTTTGCAGACCCTTTATTTCCCATATAAACTAAATAAAGATATATTCTATGTTGGAGTATAAGCTATTCTAGAGTTAGAGGGGTGTTGTATTTAGCGGGTACATTTTGGTGCAATATTTATGTTCTGGCTCAAACCGGCCAATTCAAATGAGCTTTCTGTCCGAGCGTGTGGATGTTTCCCAACTTGTTTTTTGTGCTTGACTTATGAACTTGTTTGTGTGTGTGGTTGTCTCCATATTATAGATTTGAAGATCTGTAAGCTTAACAACGAAGCCTGTTTCTTACCGAGCTTTTCTCAGTAAAGCCTACCTTATTCTTTTGGGGATTTTGACTTTGTGCCTCCCAAAAAAACTTTTATAAATATGTATACAAGCTTTACTTTGAAAGTTGTACAACCTTATTGCTTTTGGATAAGTCCGTCAATCCTCGACAATGTGCAAGTACGATTTTTTTTTCCTTTATAAAAAGCCAACAGATTTTCTATTTATTGCAACATACGGTTAATATGTTAATTAACCCATCAACCTGCCATGGCGAAAATGAGTAATTTATACTAGAGCACCAGGAAGGCTAGCGGTCACCTTTAAATTCACGGCCAGTATTCAGTATTTGACACTTTAAACCTCTGCTAACCTGTTCAACTAGTAGTAGCTACCCGGTGTGCTTACTTCTGTACTAGACACTGGTTGTTCAGCTTCTTTTGTTACCGCTGTAAAATAAATTAAATCACATTTCAGTAAACCGTGATAATGTGCAGTGTTGGAACATGCTGTCTGCTGGACATATTCAAATTATTTCCTTAACTCACAACAGAAGAAAGTCTATGATACAGCATTGTAAAACATGGGTAATAAAAAGTAATCTGGATGGACCAGTTGAGATTATTGATACCCAGTTTAAGGAAGTGTGCATTATTATTAGGACTCCTTGAAGTACAGCACTGTTACACGATGAACGTACACACCTGGTTATAAGAGCAGCTAAAGTTACAAATTCATTCACCTTTTAATGTCAGCATTTCTGAAACATTGCTCTCCTGAACGTCCCAAATGCCGTGTAAAGAGGGTCAAATGTCTTTGTGAAGTAAAAATGAACCGCTTTCTTTTTCTACCCTTCATACACAGCCGACTCTTCCTAAAGCAGATTTTAATAAAATACTACAGTGAAAGTGCACAGACTTTTTAATTTGATGTTTGAAAGGATATCCACGCTCACACTGCTGCACGTCTGCAGCCAGGTGATTAAAGTCCTTCAAAAGCAGTTGCCGCAGATTTGTGATTGTGTGGAACGCAGCACGGCGGTGAATACAGTCAGGATACCGAACAACAATATCGAGCACCACAGTGCAAGTTAAAGGGAGCAGGTACTCGTCACCGTGAGCTATCCTGGCTGCATCGCTTCATCAGTGGCTCCAGATGTCTCCCTGTGAGTCTGTTGTACTCACTTAGAATGTAGCTCTCCTTCTGCAGCATCTGAAAACAAATGTTGGTGTAATCTATTCACAGTGTGACAAACCATTCGGATTTTAATTAGCATATAATTCAACAAAATCATCTGGGTAGCACCCAAGCAGCATAAACGCAAGCCATTCATATCACACACATCATCAACAATGTTGGCAGTGTTGGAGAGTTAAACGTGTGTGTTGCGCTTTATATGCTTGAGAGATGAAACCTGATTAAACAGAATGCATTTCATAGATGGACAGGAGTAATGAGGTGGCAAATGAGACTCATCTCCAGCTGGTTTGCACATGTTTTACAGTTAAAGGGCCAGTACACCCAAATAAATAAACAAAAAACGTCTTTCCTTATTACCTCCATCGATATCAAGCCATTTTTTCTGTTTGTTTGTTCTGATCTGCCTCTAAGATGTATGCCTACACCCATATTCAATGAAACATCTTTTTTTTTTTTTTTGGTTCTCTCATCTTTAAGAAATTAAATTTGAATAATATGACGGCAATATTGCTTTCAGGAGCTCTAGATGACCCACAGCCCGGCCATGGTCCACTTTTATGGAACTACTTGTGTTAACAAAGAAAACGTCCCATAAAAAGAGATGAAAGTGTCTTCTGTGGGTTATCAAGAGTAACATGGAAAGTGTTCTGGTAAAGATAAATATTGCAAATTGCAATTTTCAGGGGCGAGCGGAAAAAGAAATACAATTCACCTCAATTGTACTGGGGGGAGGCAGAAATGTCACAAATGCATCAGGGCACACACATAAAACCAGAACTATCTGCATGGCTACATACCATGCTAGAGAAGCTTTGGGAGAAATGTTACATTGCAACAAAAAAAGAATTCCCATACAAACCTCAGTCCATTCTTCCTCTGTCTCATGTCTGTAGCCCAACAGGTGACAGATACCGTGTGCAGTGATAACCTAAGGCACAAGAGGAGCAGTTAAAAAAACAATAGTATTTATTAAATGTATTGTGCATCATGAAAGAAAGTGCCACTGCAAATCTGAACACATGACAGTTGGTGGAATTCAATAACAAGGTATATATATATATATATATATAAACAAAACACGTATTCCTGCTTTTCTAAGAGGTGCCACAACTAAACTGTTAGACGACATCAAACATGGTGTACAGTGCTGCAGCTACTCACAGCGAGGGTTCCGTGCAGATCCAGGGAGTCCTCTTTACACTGCTTCATCACAAACTCGACTCCCAAGAAAATGTCCCCAAGGTTCAGCTCATCTCTATGAAGGGGGCAAGGCAGTTTACCAGGCCTCAGGTCCTAAAAAAAAAAAAAGTACCATTTCAACCGATTGTTTCAATAAGTCAAATAAAGTAACCCCCCTCCCACCAGATTCCAGTTGGTTTATTCTTACGGAAGAGGAAAATATGTAACGTTAGCCAAGTTAATACTCAATGAGAGCAATACTGTCCTATGTTTGCATGTAAGTTGGTCATATTTACCTCGTAGAACGGAAATGAGAGGACATCCGTGGGCACATTTTTCTTTCTGTAAATTTTATTAATTTGCTGAATCCTGTGGTTATCCACGCAAACGATGCCCAGGTCAAATTTATGGATGCCCAGTATGTGCCTCAGTGTATCAACATCCTTGCGCAGTCTGGCGCGGCGAAGAGGCACCACCTTTTGGAGATTCCGCAGTACTACTCCCATTTTAAAACCCGGCGTAAACAGAGAAAACAGGCTATTTAAAAAAAAAAAAAAATCGGAGACATAGGTTTATGCTGAAAACATAACCCACCTCCGACGACGGTTAGTAATTCAATTTAACTAGTAATTGTGGCAGTCAGTTCACGAGAAGAGTTGGTCAGCTTCGCGTTAGCCGCGAGCGATGTTCAGCCATTCCGGGCCGGCAGAATTCAAGGTGACACCGCGGTAGCAACATGGAGGACCCCAAACGGATTATTTACGCTTTCTCTGTGTTGTTTGTATATGACAGTGAAGTTAAGAGAAGTTAAACATATTTTGTCGTCGAAGGAAAATGGTCCCTCGCCCGTTCATTCGCTCAATGAACCAGTCGCAACGTTGGCAGTAGCGGAAAGGGATTTAGCATCAAGCGGGGACCTAATTAGCTGTCGGACCGGAACCAGATGTGAGGAAATGTGTTTGAACCCATCATTTTGTTATCGTTTGAGCTGCGCAAAAATATCAACATAGCAAACTGTGAAAGGTGAGATTTTTGTCGTATCATCATTGCGGCATTTCTTAGGATTTTTGTTGTTGTGTCAGTACAACAATTTTAAGGGCAATGGAACAAACTTTGCTACGCAAACTTCAACAATGTTTGTGTTGTTAGCTCGTGCTAGCGGCCGAGCCATGCATGTTTATTCGTTCCTGTCTCCATAATGTTTTGACTTTTACGTAATATTGTGCTACATTGAAAAACTCGAGAGACGGAATCGGTGTTGCATATGTATGCTACTTGAACGCCTGGATGAGAAACGTTTCTTTTTTCAACAAATAACTAAGGATTCTAAACATCCGCTAATATTTGCGCCATGAATCCCTCCAATCCGTTTGGCAGTCCGCAAAGTGGAGCTTTCCAAGCCCCAAGCAACGCTATGAAGCCTGGTTTGTTCCAGTCCTTTGGACAGCAAAGTTCTAGTAATCAGCCCCAATCTGTGGGCTTTTTTCCACCATCGGCGTTTGGACAGCCGTCCGTCTTAAATCAGCCCTCGCCTCATGCAAATACCATCTTTGGACAGACCCCTGCCTTTGGACAGTCGTCTACACAGCCCCCCTCACTGCCTACCATAAGCCAGGCTCCAGCATTTGGACAGCCATCATTAGCAATGAGTAGCTCAGGCTTTGGTAGTAGCACCGCACCAGCTTTTGGACAGACTAGTGAACCGAACCAAAGTTCAGTATTTGGCCAGACCCCTTCATTTGGGCAGCCGTCAGCGTTTGGGCAGGCTCCAGGTTTTAGCCAGCCGGCCCCGGGATTTGTCAAACAACCACCAGGGTTTGGCCAACAGCCCTCTGGGTTTGGACCTTCCCAGATGGCTCCTGGCTCTGCCGCCGCTTTGGGGCAGCCTCAGCCACTTGGTTTTGGACAGTCTGTGTTTGGACAGCCGCCAACTACCAGCGCCGCCACTACTGGTGTATTTGGCACAGCTCCGAGTGCGACCCAGAGCAGAGGCTTCGGAACGTCCAATTACAGTTTCAAGCCAGTCAATGAGGCGCTGTTCAAACCCATCTTCAATGCCAGCCCTGAGCCCGCTAACCCTCAAACTACTTCAATGTCCAGCTCACCTTTTGGCAGCAGTGGGTCCCAGACGAGCTCCAGCATCATGAGTAGCAGCGGCACTGCCGCCACTGGCTTCTCTCTGTCAACGGGGGCTACGTCCGGCCAGCTGGGCTTCAGCTTCTCGCAGCCGGCTGCAGCCCCCTCTATCTCTGCTCAAACCAATACACTAACAACTGGCAATAGCAGCACTCCTTCTAACACGCTGCAGTTCACCTTTTCCCAGCCAGCAGCGCCCTCCAGCTCCAGCACCAAGGGATCTACCGCCGAGCCCACCACCCCGTCATCTTTCAGTTTTTCAGCCAAAGCCCTCCAGCCTCAGGCAAAAACCCTTTTTGGAGGACCCAATGTTGGTCCGCCCCCAGCTTATGGTGACATCAAAGCCAGAGCAGAGACTAGCACAGAGGAGAAGGGGAGCAATCCTGAGGGCCTAGGAGAGACCAGTGTATTTGCACGACTCGGTAAAGGCACCAAGCGAAAGGAGGATCCAACGGTCCCCAGCACTGTCCCAGAGAAGCCTGCCACAGCAGATGAGAAGGAGGAGGATGTTCCAGCAGAATCAGATGCACCACGACATCCTTCAAAGAGGCCCCTAATGAGGTCCCGTGCCCCACCAGTAGGCTTGTTCGGTAGGGCGTTAAGTGGTCTTCGGAGAGAGGCCAAAAAGGAGCCTGAGCAGCAAGCACCGACGTGGGAGGAAACGGAGAAGGAAGACGTTCGATCTCAGGGGGATGACGTACCTCCTACACCACCCACAGTGCAACCACTGACCAGGGCTGCGCTGGAAAAAGCTGAAGAGTCAGGTGAGACATACAAATAATACATACGGTGTGTTTCTTACATTTTGTATCACGGTGTGTATGAATTTCTGAAATCTACAGATTCTGTGATAATCTCAACAATAGTGTTTGGTTTTGATGAAACACAGACAGAAATCTTCATCCTGCTGAATTTCAAGTACATATCATCAATGAATTCAAAGAGTGGATTGCATTATCAGAATATGCTCATCCTGTTGTCGGCCTATAACCCTCTCTAGACTCTGCCTCAGACCTCGGCCTCACCACCCCTGTGAGACGCGGCGTACGCAGGGAGAGCGCGGAGAGCCTGAGTGGCATGTCTGCCTCCGACTGCACCGTCATCCAGTGCAGGAATGTGCCCCGCTCCCTCAACAGGAAGGACGTGATCGAGAAGCACTTCGGCCGTTTCGGCAAAATCAGTCGGGTCTACTGCCGGCCTGCCAAGAACCTGGTCATAGTGCACTTTGATGACCATGTGAGTTAACTCTATGCTACTTACCCCGGGGAAAGCAAGTTCACCATACTCTGGCTATTTTGAGTTTCCTGGCTTCACCAAATCTGTCAATTAATGATAACCGCGCTCCAAGCACTGGTCCCCTAGTAGCTTAGTTTTTTCAGGTTACTCCATTCACTACAGTACATTTTTCTTCTTTACTCATAGTGTGTTCTTTGTGGCCATATTGGAGCCTTCATTTTATTCCAAGTTGTTTGGACCAACTTTTTCTATTTCTGAGCCCGGCCCGTTTCCCGCCAGGGAACAACCCCAACAGTTAGCTAGCTTAGCCGCTAATCGTGATGTATATTTTTCTCATTTTAAGTCTGTCACTGTTTGACTCTCTTTTAGGTGTCAGCGTTAAAGGCGAAGAAGAAAGGAAAACAACTAAATAGACACGAGCTCCTTCTCGTGTGGCAGAGGAAGAAGCACAGTAAGTGCATTACCGTGAAGGTTGAATTAATATAGAAATAATTGCTTGCACCCAACAGGCACAGTTCTGCTGTATTGATATGACTGTTTTAGAAAAGCAAATGTGACTATAAATCAGGACTTTGTGTTAATTTAATATTACCTCTTCATTCTTTGCAGTGAGTCACTGTATTGCTTGTTTTGTGTATTAGGTCCAGAGGACAAAGGGAGCAGAGCTGCAGCAGGAAAGGAGGAGGCAGAGGGAGAACGTCATGAGGACACAGAGTCCAAGTCTGCTTCCTCACCACTCAGAAAACCTGCACTCAGAAGTTTGATGAGCTTCAGCCGCAGGTACACGTATACACTTGCATCTGCCTGGACCCGTGCCTACCCTAAAAACAGCTGAAAACGTTACTGTGGTGCTGTGACTGTCTTTCGCGTGTCTTTTTCATGCGTCAGTTCTCCGGTAAAGAAGTCGTCATTGGCCAAGTCTCTGCAGTTTGACATCGAACCCCAGAGAGAGAGCCGCTCGGAGGCCCAGAGAGAGAGCCGCTTGGAGGCCCAGAGAGAGAGCCGCTCGGAGGCCCAGAGAGAGAGCCGCTCGGAGGCCCAGAGAGAGAGCCGCTCGGAGGCCCAGAGAGAGAGCCGCTTGGAGGCCCAGAGCTCGGAGCGCCCGGTCCCCTCCTCCCTCCTCCACCTCGTCGGCCAGACGGCCGAGACCGCCGAGGACAAGTTCCGCCTCCTGGAGCAGAGAGACAAGATCCTGCGTCATGGTATAGCCACCGCTCTCACACCAATTTACTGCAGCCATTAAAGGGATAGTTTGGTTCTGAATTGAGGTTGTATGAGGTACAGCGCTACTGTAGAGTAATACACCGACTATGGACAAGTACCTCATACAACCCCACTTCACAACATCTCAGCTGTCCCTTTTAATACGGCTAAAGACACGAGAGACATTCTAACCGAGTGCATAATCTGTCCGCACAGGTCGGCCCAAGAGGACGGACCTGGACCTGTCTAAGGTGTTTGTGGGGACGTGTCCTGACATGTGTCCAGAGAAGGAGCGGTACATGAGGGAAACGAGGAAACAGCTGAGTGTTTTCGAGGTCATCCCAAACAGTGAAATGGTAACGTCCTTTAATGCTAATGTTCCACATTCAGAAGAATATAGGCCTCTTCTCTGGTATTCTTAGCTTTCGTTATTTACGTTTTTATCTAGTTCTGTTTATTTTCATCCATTGGCATATTAATACATTGGTGGAATAAGATCACATTGTAGGTACGTTCCAGGCGTATTGTGTATATATAATGAAAAATAATGTTTCTGCAAGTGCTTCCAAGTACGTCAAAGACAGGAGGTAGGGACTCTGTAGACAAAATAAATGAAACTGTAACCTCCTGTCCCCGACTAGGTGGATCACAGTGGCGGGCCATGTATTTTATACCTGGGCCTTCACTGCTATCCTGCAGCTGAAACACAGCTACGGTTATTATTTGTTTCATGTAAAAATTAAGCATCTGTGGGCGGAGGGGCTCACGGCAGCACCCGCTGCTCGTTCACGACAGTGCAGAACGTACATGCTTTAACGTCAAAACACCAGAAAATTCTCCAATAACACCAGAACAAGTCGCTAGATTTGTCACTAGTAGCTTTTGACAAAAGAAAGTCGCCATGAGGGTTTGGAAAGTCGCCAGATTTAGCGAGAAAGTCGCCAAGTTGCCAACACCGGCACCTGCTAAATATGTCCCCAGAGCAACATTGGACATGGTTCCTATCACATATAAAACCAAACAAAAATCTTCATAAAAACAAGTTGTACAAATAATATTATATAAACAAGCATATTAAAGCTACTGCAGATGTAAAAACAAACACATTTAACTTACCAGAGCTGCTGTTCACTATTTAAAGACAAAGTGCATCCTCCTTTCTTTGTTAATAAAGAGTTTAATCCCACGCTTGTTCAGTACATCCGTGCGTTTTAGTTCCAGTAAGAAGTCCTTCTCGATTCATGGATGCCAGTGAAGACAGTCGAGCCTCCCCAGTTGTATTTCTTGAATACGTTTTAATGTGTTTGAGGGCTAAAAATGTCCGCTCCACAGAGGCAGCAGATATTGGGATTGTCACCGCCCAACATGTCAGGCTTGCCCACTGACCAATCACGTACCTGTAGGCCAGCTAGAAGGCTCTGGCACGTCAAAGAATACGCCCAACATGTCAAACTAAAGATCTGATTGGTTGAAGAATATGACAATCAACAATATCGTCCCCATTCACTTAAACTGCAAAGGGATGCACTTGTGAGTCTGCAGGCCTCTGCCTCTGTTCTTACCTAGAGACACAGAGGTGAAATCTGATTGGATAATGGGAAAAATATTTTTATAAATTATAATACATGTAGTGTATTTAAGAAAAATTATTAAATTGTAAAATAGCTATAACTTTGTGATTCTGTTTAGGCCAGCAGAGAAGGCCTTGCAGGCCCTGACGGCCCGCCACTGGTGGATCACTCGGCAGCCATCAAGGAATACAGCCGCTCATCAGCGGATCAGGAAGAGCCCCTGCCCCATGAGTTGCGCCCCCTGCCCGTGCTCAGCATGACCATGGACTATCTGGTGACTCAGATCATGGACCAGGGCCATGACAACTACCGGGACTGGTATGACTTGGTCTGGAACAGGACCCGCGCCATCCGCAAGGTAACGGCCCTCTTCCAATGTCTTATTACTTATTATTTTTTATTTGTGTAAAAATCAGTTTTTTTGGGAAGCTTGGCTGAGTGGTGCAGTGACAACCAGTTTCGGCATCAACTCCTCCTCTGAATACTTCCATCACACTTTCTGGGTCCCAGTGGTGATTTTTGCAGAAGGGAGGAGCTAACGAGTTGTGACACGTGTTTAGTGTACTGATTTCTTCCTCTGCCACACCCACAGGACATCACCCAGCAGCACCTGTGCTGCCCTCACACGGTGTCGCTGATTGAGAAGTGCACGCGCTTCCACGTGCACTGCGGCCACCACCTCTGCGAGGAGCATATGTCGGCTTTCGACGCCAAGATTAACAACGAGAACATGACGAAGTGCCTGCAGAGCCTCAAAGAAATGTACCAGGACCTGGCCATGCGTCAGGTGTACTGCCCCATGGAGGCGGAGTTTCGCCAGTACAACGTGCTGCTGAAACTCAACGACGGTGACATCCTACGGTCAGTCCATGACAATGCAAATTATTAGAGATATATTGGTGGAATGTCATTGGCACATTTCAATTACTTTTTACGTCTTCGACTTCATGTTTTGGGCCTTGGTTTGTTTGCATTGACTGCATTTTGTGCCTCACCTCACCCTATTATATGCTAAAGAGATACTTGCTCACCCATGTCCACGTAGTGAAGTTCAGCAATTCCGCGACGAGGTGCGTAATTCCCCCGAGGTGAAGTTGGCCGTGCAGGCATTCGCTGCAGTCAACAGCAACAACTTTGTGCGCTTCTTCAAGCTGGTGAAAGGAGCCTCCTACCTCGCCAGCTGCCTCCTACACAGATACTTCAATCAGGTCAGAAAGACTTTCCTGCATTCATTCATTCAAACTGAGACAACCGTGAACTTGTCAAGAGAGTTTTCACTAATCTGGATATGCTCTATGACTTTGGGAATATGAGGAAATAAATGAGCATAGAAAAATCAATTTCCGCCATGTTTTTGGGAATAAAATGTTATAAATCAGGCTTTGAATGATAAATGGACAAACCCCTCTGTAAAAACATTCAGAGTATAGAGAGGAATGAAACTGGAAAGTTTGGTGTAGGATGGTGTAGTGAGGATTTCTGGAGAAAAAAAACAACTAATTTTGGGAGAAATGCCTTGAAAGAAATGTATTGTAAAATGAATTACACAACAGGTGAAAAGAGATAATAGAGATCAGCATGAAACGTTCCCAGTTCATTACATACATTATATGCAATATGCAAATGAGGCATTATCTAATACTAACCTCTGAGGAATTTAAAGATACAAACAGACAAATGTAGTCAAATTAACTTCTAAATGTGTATTTGGATGTTTTTTTTCCAGACTTGTTCTGGCCCAAAATCACACAGGGGCGTTCTAACTGCTGCCATTAAAGTAGTAGATGCGAATAATGTTTGGCAATGTTGCAGGTCCAGGCAGAAGTTTGTGTTGTTTAATATTTCTGTTCTTTCAAATGTGTGTGTGTGTGTGTGTGTGTGTGTGTGCGTGTATGCATACAGGTTAGAGCTAAAGCCTTGAATATCTTGAACATAGCCCTCACCGTGGGTCCGAGATCGACTGCGTTCCCAGTTGAGGACATAGTTCGGATGTTAATGTTCCGCAACACCGAAGAGGCTTCTGACTTCATCCAGCAGTATGGCCTCAATGTCAACGATGGGTGAGTGTCTACCGGTGGTCTGATGGATGTGTGAGTCGTCAAATTTGAGAATAAAGTTTTGGAATAAATGTAACTGGACAACACCTGATTGCAGCCTCAGAATAATATATCTCTATATTATATAAATAATGTGTCCCCAGGTAGTTTTGTGCCTCAGAGTTAAGTAGTCATGATCAAAGATTTCAATGTGTTCATAGAAGGCCAGATGATGGTGGTCGTGGCTCTTTCTGCACGCTTTAATGTCATTTATTCAAGTTGTTTTAAACACCTATTTTAACCCTTTAAATTCTTAAGGGTTAACATGTAGTTAGCAATCACCTCAGTCACTGGTAGTGATAAAATGACTGTTAACCATATCCACCTCATGTTATAGCTTATGTCCAACAGAAATGCATATATTAATATGTTTAGTTAATATTGTCCACAGTGTGGTGGAGCTGAGTCGGATAGCCTATCAGGAGCCAGATCTGCCTCTGTCCCAGAAGAAGTCCGAGGTCATCCTCGCAAAGAAAGCCGTGTTGATCGGAGAGGTGGTGAATGGAGGCCCCGTCCCCAGCCCTCACCAGCACACCCCTGTCTGCAGCTTTGACTCCCAGAACAGGTACCGCGGTGAAGGCCCTCTGGCTGAGCCCACTCCCAGCCAATTTAAAGGTAAGTGCTCCTTTTCCCTGATGGTAACCCCGGCTACTTTTGAAATGTAATAGATTACATATTATCAATGACCCTGTTAAAATGTAATAAGTTATGTAAGAATATATTTGGATGTAACCCCTTTGTAACATTTTGATTGGTAACTGTAATTTAACTACATAACTTTTCTCAGTAACTGGTTGCAATTACATTTATTTTATAATTGATTTACATACCTCTGTTCCATCTACCTAGTTACTCCTCAACTTCACTGGAAATAAGTATGTCATCTTATCACATCTATAACAATAATGATGTTTTTGTTTTTTTAATTGCCTCAGCTATCGCTGCCAAGGTGGAAGTTAAGGCACCACCCGGCGTTGATTTGCTGTCACAGGTGGTTCCAGACATGCCCGCTGCGTTCGGGTTGCCTCCCGCTGTTACTGATGAGACGGGAGAGCGCAGCGATCGGTACGACCGCTCGGCCCACTCAGCAGACGCCCAGCAGCTGTTCCAGCCGATACCGCAGCCCGTCAAACCGCCGTCACCTCCGCCCAAACCTCAGCCGGCGTACAGCAATGAGGTGGGCAAGATCTCTCGGCTCTTTATCTCAGACCGCATAAGATGGCCCACCTGGTGTCTTGTACATTTCGGTGATGGAAAAACAGGGGTGTGGGGTCAACTAAGTACATTAACTAGGTACACGAGGCTCTTAATCTTGAGTATTTCATTTTCATTCTTCTTTATACTCGTACTCCACTGCTTGTCAGAGAGAAGTAGAAGTATAAACCCTTTACTCCACAACATTTTTCTGACACCTGTAGTTACTTTGCAGACCAACTTCCTCATGAATCTGCAATAATAATCCAACAGTTAAACATATTATCACACTCTAAAAAAACAGCCTTTCTAAAGACATTTTGCTGACTTGTAATCAGGGTATTGTTACTTTACTAAAGAGACGGCTCTGAATACTTCTTTCACCACTGTGTTTGTCTTTATTCTAAGCTATTTTAAATGTCCGTATCTGCCTGTGAAACCTGACAATCTTATCGCTTACCTGGCGTTTTAGCCACCAAATGTCAATTGCAATACGTATTTTAAGGTTGAGTCTGAAATCAAAATATTATAGGAGTGGAAAGTATTAATCGCTTAGTCGTAGATGGAACATTTTCTCATATTTTCTTGCAAAAATGCCAAAGCTCAGCTTGATGGGATATGCTGCTCTTCTTTATTTTGTATGGTCGTAAAATAAATATTTTGGTTTTGGACTGACAAAACAAGCAATCTGATGATGGCACCGTGTACTTTAGCAGATGTTCGGATGGGTATTTTAAACTAGTATATGGCGTTTCATAGACCAAACAATTAATACAGAAAAGAATCATCAGATTATTGGATAATGATAATAAACACAAGTTGCAATAAAATGTAATCCAAAAATGTACCTAAAGTCTGTATTATTAGTATTGTTTTAGTATGTGTATGACAGTAATTGTACTGTTTTTGTCCCGTCCCCGTCCCCCGTCCCCGTCCCCCCCTGCAGGACATCATGGCTGTACTAGACGTTGTGATTGAGGAGGTGGTTGGAGCAGCAGTGAGGGAGGTAGCAGGTGCTGGTGCCGGCTATGCCACAACAGCTCTTGCGTAAGTTCAATCGATTTTATCCATCGATTGAACCATGCTATTCTGCACCAGCTTTCCTTGTGCACGTTTTTAACCACGTGTTGCCTTTTACGTCCCTTCTTTACAGTTATCATTAATTATTTGATTACAGTGCGAAGATGCAGTGGAGATCTTGATATGACTTAACTTCCTGTGCTGTTGCCTTTTGCTTCTGCAGGGAGAGCGGTGTGCAGGTGGAGTCACTGGTGAGTGAGGTGTTGGGGCAGATGCTTCAAGAGGTGTCCTCCAGCGAGATCAAGCTGGAACAGGAGCGTGTCGCCGACGAGGAACGCAAGCTCGACGAAGCCAGGTTTGTTAAGGACAGCCTGTCGATTTAAAGCACACTGTGTTTTATCAGTACACTCGGCTCGGTTATGAAACGAGAGCAGCATCTTCTACTCTGACCCAAAACACAGGACCCAAAATCATCTTTTGTAAATTGTTAGATTTCATTTCACAGCATCAGACCAATTATAAAGTAGGTTAGATATAGTCAAATGAAAGAAAAGAAAATCAAAGGTGCAAAAAATGGCCAATCATTTTGATCCCTGTATCCTGCCAATTTCTAGCGACTATCAAAGTAGCTTTATTGGCCACAGCTCACCCCTCCATTTCCTTTTCCATGTCTGTCCGGCGCCAGGAGGAGGCAAGAGCACGAGGTCTTCCTGGTTCAGTTAAGCTTCTCTCTCTGCAAAGACCTCATCTACGAAGCTCTAGATGAGACCATCAAGGAGACCGCCACCTCCGAGATCCAGTAAGGCTTTAAAAGTCGACCGAATTCCAATGTGGTCTGATGTGAAGTTACACGATTACCAAGACGACTTAGAATGACAATAAGGTGCTCGCATTAAAGAGGAATATCATGAACTTCAATGTCTTCAACACTTTTTCCCCCCTCTCATTTTCCAGACAGGCGGTGAAAGAGAAAGCAAACCGAGTAGCTAAATGCACCGAGCAGGTCTGTACCAGTCTAGTTGAGGAGACTTTGACTGCAGACATTGCTCTGTTGGTTGAAGACCTCCTTGAAGCTGAGCTGCAACGCATCCACAAGTATATCAAAAGGTAAGAAGCTGAGAAATATGCAGACCTTCATGTGAAACTAGCAGCAAAAACGCAAAAGAAAGGCTCACCTAAAAATAATCAATATCAGTTTAAGTGCCGGCTATATTGAGAATATGTTCACAGCTTTGTCTTGCCGTCGGATAACCTTTTCCGATCATGAACTGAAGCCTTTATCTAGGCTCTCCAAGCTACCAGACTCCATTGGGTGATTTAACCTTGCACAACAAAGGAGTTGCTGGTCTGCCGCTAACCGCGTTCGGTTGTTTGTTGTGTTATTTTGTGACTTTGGTGAATCCGAACTCACCCTTTAAAACACTGAAGTCACACAATAACACAAAAAATCAACCAACCAGGTTAGCGGTAGACCAGCAACTCCTGTGTTCTGCAGGACTGTTTTTGGCTTTGAAGAGAGCATAGATGGATGTAACAACTTCAGTTCACACTTTTCTTTTTTTCGTTCACGTGTTGATTTATCTTTTTTTCGTCTTTTCTTCTCTCATCCATACCACCAGGTGGCGTGATGTGGTAGCGGTACGTCGGCAGCTGAAGCGACAGATGAGAGGCTTCCCTGCCGCTCCTTGCTGTGTGGACCCTCGATTCAAACTGAAGGCTCTGGCTCCCAGCGCCCCCGCGCGGCCCTGCATGGCAGATCTGGCCCGTGGTCTGGTCAACCTGGGAAACGCCGGCACCCTGGCCCTCTCCAGCACCAGGTATGTTCTTCTCCAAGTACAGTTGTTTTCCCAATCGTGTCTTAAGAATATGTATAAATGTATTTTTTTTTTTTTTTTTTTTTTTTTGTTAAGATTGTTGAAAATGAGAGAAGAAGCAATCCACCAGATGAGAGTCCACTACTACTATCAGCAGCTGCTCGAGTAAGTCATTTCTTTGTTTATTCAGACAGTGGTCCACGTCGCGAAGCAGCATTTGACCTCTTTTTTGTTTTTGGTGTTTCTCTCAGTGAGAGAGTGTGGGAGCCGCTCGACCTGCCAGCACTGGTGACAGAAAATATCCCAAACCCGCCCGACCGAATATTCTGGAAAGCTGTTCTCCTCCTGCCGAGCGACCACGAGAGTGTAGCCAGCTTGGCAGACGGGTAAGCAGCAGCTCTTCAATATGACAAAAAAGGTCACCGACAGTGACGGCAGTGGTGACGGGTAGATGTTTGATTACCTTTTCAAGGTTTAATTGAGTTTCTTCTCATTGAATCTCACTGAACGTTTCATTGAGCGTGTCCTCTCGTCTGTCTGTCTGGCCTCAGGATCCTGTCAGACTGGCTGGAGGTGAAGCTCGGTGGCGGCAAAGGGTCAGAGGTCAGCGAGGAGCAGCTAGATGGCACACTGCAGACCCTCTGTGTCACCAACACACTCCGGGACGAAGGACAACGCACCTACAAAGTCCACATCAGCATCAAGGTAGACTGCAGTTTACACTGACAAAATAAAGAGATCAGCAAGTCTGCTAATTGGACTGCATTTATTCTCATTTGTACATTATTCTGTGCTTGAGGAAAGTCCTTCCACAATAGCTTTTATATTGACCAAATAAAAGTCATGTTTAGATGTTGTTAAATGCTAATAGGTGGCTTTAAAGAGACAGATCTCAGCTGATGAGTACCACTGACTCTTCACAAACACTATATATGCCTATCTATATATTGGGGCTTATTATTAACCTACGTTGGTGTTGAGAAATTTGTTTGTACTCAATATCATTTAGCTAGATAAAAAAAATACTGTGGTCTGCGTAACATGGGGTTTTCTGACCAGTCTTCTCGGTGGTGTCCCCCCAGGCGTCCCGAGGCCCTCTTACTGAAGACGGCCTGTCCAAAACAGAGGAGTGCCGTGACCTCCAGGGGACGGGGGCTCTGATTGTGTTGCTTCCCGCCATGCCCATCACCGAGGTCGGGCACGACGAGCAGGATTTAGCTCTGCTGTCGGCCCTGCTTCAGCTCAAACAGCTACAGCAGGCCAACTCCTGGCACTGCCCGCTGCCTCTGGCCATTCTGGTGCCAGGGCCCGAGTGTGGCAGCGGTGATGCACAGAAACTTGATGCACAGAAACTCGAAGAAGGTCAGTAATAACACTGATAATGAAATATCATTTGGGGATTGCCCTGATTCGGTACAAACACGTACTGGGACATTTAAATAGCCATTGATGGAATTAAGGTGATTGCATTTACTGCAATATTTTATGTATTTGTATTGTAGGTCAGGCAGTAGTGAAGTAACAGTCGCTGAATTAATCTGGACAAAATGTGTTAAACGCTGAACTACTTCTCTCATGGTGCCTCCTTGTCCCTCAGCCCTGATGCTGCACACACTGGTCCAGGAGGGCCTGATATCAGAGTACACCTTCTTCTTCATACCAGAGACCACAAGTGACCTACAGGGATCCAAGCAGGTATTACACATACACTCTTCTTTTTTCTTTTTCTTTTTAAATGTAATGATCTTCACTTTCTGGGATTTCCAAGTCTTCTACATCTTCTCTCCCCTCCGTCCTGTTCTGTGTCTCTAGCTGAGCCAGGCTACGCGTTGGCTGCTGGCCCGTGCTCCACCGCCCTTCCCGCTCTCCTGTCAGACCCTGGTGCAGCTCGTAGAGGCCAGTTTGAGTCGTGAATTCAGCCCCCGAGTTCACACTCACCGCCAGGAGCGGGTCGCTGCACGTCTTCCCTCCCAGGACCCTGTGCCTGTCATCCAGCTGTACAACGGCGTCTTGGCTCACATCGCTGACAAAGTGTCGTCCCAGGATCTCAGCAGACTCTCGTGGCCGCCAGGAGAGTTCTGCTTGCATGACACCCGTGACTTTGTCCCTCATCTGGATTGGAACTCTGCCCAGCACCTGGACTGGTTGCGCAAAGTCATCCTCAGCCTGCAGTTGCCACAGTGGGAGCAACTATCTGCTACAGGTCAGTGACGGAGATGTTAATTTAGCTTTTTATTACTGTAGATTTTCTATTAATGCAAGTACAAAAGAGAGATGTGAACAAGAGACCAATGATGCATGCTTTATACATCCTTTATTATCCCTCCCTTTCTCTCTAGACTCGTGGTCCGCGCTCTGCTCCTCCATCTTTCGCTACGCGGCTCAGATCCCGGTCTCGCAGCGCAGTCAGCCTCTCCTAATGTCGCGGCTGGAAAACCTTCTGGAAAGGGTCAGGCTCAGGGGCTACCGTACCCAAACCCCTGCATCCAAGCTAGCCACGAGCAACTGGGACGACGAGGATGCGTGTCCAGCCTTCGGTCAGATTCCTTGGGACGACGTGCTGGTGATTTGCATAGACCACAAACTGAAAGACTGGCAGATCCCCGGACCACCTGTCTGTGAAGGTGAGCACATTCTCCGGGGAATGTTATTTTACTGTAATTTCGAATTAGAACCAATGTGCATGTTCTATATAAAACCGATGCTGAATGACAGTTTGTAATTATTTGTTTGTTTTTGTTGTTTTAGATGCCATGACGGATGACGGGGAGATCCTGGTTTACCTCCCCACCGAGTCATTAAAGGGTTTCCAGCCACCTGAAGAATGGACCCAGGCCATCAGACAAACGCACCGAGAGAAGCAGCAAGAGACGGAAGGGTAAGAAAGTACAAAAAGCCGTCAAAAAAGCTGTCTGTCTTTTAGATGTTAACATTAAAACTGCTGAAAAGAATACATAGGCAAGTACAAGTCACAATCACAGTACTCATCCTCTGCTCTCTCCTTGTCTCCGTCCTCCGTCCTCAGTGCGGATGCTGCTGCTTGTGCCACGCCCGGCACTCTGTCCCTCAGACAGAGGTTGTTCAACAGTCTGGCCGAGCCTCTCGAGGCCCCGACGGCCCCGCTGGACATCACGCACACTCCCACAGCACAAGAGCTCCTGGCCCACAAAGTCCTCAAGAGCTTGGAGGAGGAGAAGGCTGAAAGCAAAAGGTACAGCGACAGCACTGCTGTTGAAAGTTTTCATTGCATCCAGAAGTTCTGCTTTAAGAATATGCCATTTTGAAGGACGAGGTGTGTGCGAATAAAAAAAGAATACCATATCCACAATATGTAAGTCATGTCTAATTCCCACTACTGTCCACAGGAGCATGGAGCAACTTCAGCGTTGGCTGGATGGTGACCCCTTGGTCCACTTGTCCACACCGCTTTTCATTCCATCCTCAACTCTGTTGTCGGTGCACACAACCATAACGCACGCACCCACAGCTGCCGTCACACAGGTAGGACAAGTCCCCTCACGTCACACAGTGATCCCGAGTTATGTCCTTTTTCAAACAGCCATTCTTGGTGTTGGGAATATTGTTGGCGTCTTAGATGATAGTGTCTTATGTGTGGCTGCAAATGATAAGAGATTCGTCAACAAAATGTTCCAAACGTTGCAATCACGAATCATGCATTGTTTTGACTTTCCAGGAGCCAAAGCCTGATGATCTGTTGGACAAAGCAGACCGTCCTCAAACCATGCCTGCGTCTATGACGTGGCGGCTGAAGGAACTCGAGCGACAGATTTTGGCGAGCCATGAGGAAGAATCGGCCTGCAGACTGAAGCTGAGTGGTCTACTGAGCATTGTTGATGATTGATGAACTGTTGGCGGAAAATCACAACTGCCGCTATGCAAATAATTGAAGTACTCCGGTATACAGAGTTTACTATGTTGTTTGTGCAGTGTCTATCATATTGGTTTTTGCATAAACCTGACCCTTAAAGTGTGTTAAAATCTCTGGGAAGGTTGCTCTTCTTCTTGTCTGTCTTTAACACACATTTATGTACTAAGATTGTATTTGTAAAACCAATCCATTGAAAGTCTTCTGTGTTGTTTGTAACCAATTTTTGTATTGTTGAGTAATGAAATAGCCTAACAGCTAAATAAAAGTGTAGTTTTTCCATGTAAACTTCCCATTTAGCCTAGTTTTCATTCAATAGTTGAACAGGCTCAAGCATTGGATCATCTCAATCAATATGTGAGCACATGTGTAGCGTTTGTCGTAGGAGCGCTCTGATTGGAGGACCTCGTGGCAGACCCGTCTATTTCACCGCCCAACTGGTTTGTGATTGGACAGCCGAGGCTCTGCTCATGTCTCTCCATGGAGAGAACTCCTCGGACGGCCCCGCAAGTTCTGCTGGGAAATGAAGTGTGGGCTTTGCAGAAACGTAACCTATACTTTATTCAAAGAACTACAATTCCCAAGAAAAGAGCAGATGGGGCAGTGCTTTCAGAGCACCAGATAAGAAACTCGTTTATATGGTTCAGCGGAGGATTCAACTCTGTATCTGTCAAACACAAATATGACTGAGGGAACGTAAGTATTTTGTTTAATTTCATGACTAATGTCGCAAAAAACTATTTGGTTTCAGTATTTTTCATCAGAAATAATGAACGCGACGGGAGGTAGCCTAATTACGTACGTTAAGCTATTTGAACCGAACTAACTTAGTTTCAACAGTTGTGGAAAACAACTCGTATAAATGTGTTTTTCTTGTCAGCCAGTAGTAACATTTACTGAATATAATAAATGCTGGGAAGTAGTAAGTTTACTTGATTGCTTCCAAGTTTTTCTAATTGAACCATCTTCTGTGTATTTCAGAGGGAAATATTGTTTATAATATATAGTGTGACAGCTGCTGTTACTTTGTAGATTCAAATTTTACATACAAAACCCTATTATATAGATTCATATGATATATGTTATAGCATAAAATGCATCGTTATAGTTAAAGCAGCCCAACCAGGTACACAAATTATAGCTGCTTACATGGTGATGCATCAGTTATTATAATCAAATGATATATACTGACAGGAGCCATTCTGCTACTAAATGAGTACTTTAACTTTTGATAATGTAAGTCAATTTTGATTATACTTCTGTAGTTCTACTAATCAAATGCCTGTCTTAAAAGCATTTTAATCCACTGTCCTGAGAGAACAACATAAATTGTTTGACAAATAGATGTCCAGATATATACGCCCCCAAAACAGGTTTGGGGGCAACAATGCAATACAAGATATCAAAAACCCAAAATGAATCAACTCCTCAGTCAGACAGCTAACAATATAGGCCCATTGTAAGCTTCACAAAGGTACAGTGGTATTAGGTTGCAATATATTGTACAGTTCAAGTTATGTCTGTGAATAAAAAAGTCTTAGTGAAGTTTAAACTTATTTTGACAGGGAGGAAACGCTGCCTTTAAATATATATTTATATTTCCATCACTTGAAGACAGTTTTGTATTGTGTATCTAACATTAAAATACTTGCTGTTCTCATAGGCACCTGCGGAGGCGAGGGGGGCCGTACAAGACGGAGGCAGCCACAGACCTGAGCAGCTGGAGGCTGAGTAACGTGGAGGGCAGGCAGACCTGGTGCTATGTGGACGATCGGGACGATCGGGACACCCCCGACAGAGCGCAGACGATGCTGGAGGCCCATTCGCTAGGCTTGGACACGGTAGGCTTTTTAAAATTGGGTCAAATGTTGTTTCAAATGAAAAAATGTTTGGTTGGTGATTGTTCCTTATTCCCTACATTTTACGTTGCACTGATTCATATGGACTCTCTATGAAACGTTTGAACAACATTATAAAACGGACACAATAAACCCTTTTTAGTATACAGTGAGAATAAAGTGTGTGAATGGTGAATGATTTCAGATATAGAACTGGAGATGTCTTACATTATCATGTTATGAAATAAAAGACTTCTTAGACTTCTAATGTACGAATATAGAACAGAAACTTTAAGCTGTTTGTGTTAATGGTAATCAAGGTGGCTGGTAGACCCCTGCATTGTTTGACATGTGTCTGGTGTTCACTCATTCTCCCCACAGAGTATGTTCGTGTCTGGCTCCGAAGCCGCCCACACGGCCGTTGATGCAGCTCTGAAAGGTATGCACTTCTACAGCCAGCTCCAGGCCGAGGACGGTCACTGGGCAGGGGACTACGGCGGACCTCTCTTCCTGCTCCCAGGTAGCCCAATCATCCTCCTCTATTGTCTTATATGTGACACCCGTAATCTGCAGCCGCAATTTGTTGTCCTTCGAAGTAACGGATACGTTTCATTTAAAGTTGAGATGAAAAGAAAAAGGCATTTTGAACCCTTTAATATCACATCCACAGTTATATTGTGCACCTACTCTACAATATATCCCAAACAATTTGACAAAAAAAAATCCGTATTTGTATCAGCATTTCTTCTTCCTGTAAAACTAAATATGACGTGTGCATATTTAGTCTAGTGACAACCACTTTCAACCAGTAATTTCATGACGTCCATCCATCAAACAATCTGCAACTTTAAGCGACAACGGAGGTGTGTGTGTGTGGAGTCCTCTGTAGCTCAGTGTTGTGCTACATTGTAAGCTTGCCCACTTTTTAGCGGTCCAATCAAATGCAAAGAATTTGATTTACATTTCTCTGGTAACTGTACACGGCTCGATTATTCTGTTCTATTGGGGAATACTCACAACACAGAAGCTAAATGAGCTCTAACTTCCCTTTTACTGGGACTTCAAAGTGTGTGTGTAGAATTTAGCCTGGTTATATAAAAAAAACACAGCATTTATTGTCAAGAGACATCATTTATTTAACTTAAAGAGCATATTTTGAAGGGAAAAAAGTACCTCTATGTGTTATGTCATCACCTGGGAGGCAAGTAAGAAAAATGAATCGTGGTGATCCATTTTCTAAGTTTGATCTAAATTGATTTCTCTCCTGTGTTAATGACTCAAGAACAGGTGAAAAGGGGTTTTACCGGGATAATCTTTATGTCTCTGAATTTTTTTCCACCACCTGTATAAAACAATTTTGTCAGGATAATTTTTCAAAGTTACTTTTATTTTTCAACAGGTTGTTGTCAGGATCAAGTGTTTGTTGTTGTAATACTCATTTTGGCCATAAGAGGCTTAAGTGCACCACTACCCCACCACCACTAAATAGCATAAAAAGCACTAATCTTCCCTAACGGCAGATTTAAATGCATTTCTAGCCATAGGAAAAACATGACAGTACTGTTACATTACTACTAGCACACAACGTGCACCTTCTGTTTAGAGTGCATGAGGAAAACTTACCTGGAAGAAAACATTAATGCTTTTAGTCCTGTGTAGAACATGGGTTAGTCAGTGGTGCATTTCAGCCTCTTGTGGCCGAAGTAAGTATTACAACAAGCACTTCAATAAATAAAAAATCTTCCACCAAAACCAGTCATTAACAGAAACAATTGAGATCAGACGTAGAAAACGAATCACCTGAATGTTTTTGGTCTCGCTTGCCTCTCAGTGCATCCGTACATGACAGATGATGATTAAAAAAAACAGTAAACAGAATTAGGAAATTCAGAAATGACTTTTTTTCCTGTACTTGCGTGTCTATCTGTCACTATATTGGCGTCCATTGGTGTGTTTCAGGTCTTCTGATCACATGCCATGTGGCTAAGATCCCCCTGGCCGAAGCCTGGAAGAAAGAGATGGTGAGGTACCTGCGCTCTGTGCAGCTGCCAGATGGAGGCTGGGGTCTGTAAGTCAACTGAAGATCCACACTCGCATCACTATTGTGCTTCTACTATAAGAGGATTTCATGTCACGTAACAGGCAACGGGTTACGCTTTGCAGAGTATCGTTTCAGCAAAGGTGAAGTGTCTGTCTGAAACATTGCTTACGGCAGCATCGTTGATGTTTTTTGTGTTTTTCTTCAGACATATTGAAGATAAGTCGACCGTCTTTGGCACAGCGCTGAGTTACATCTCATTAAGGATCCTGGGATTAGAGCCTGATGATCCGGATATGGTCCGAGCCAGGAACAACCTGCACAGCAAAGGTGGGAACAAATAGGTCGAAATGCTCCCTAAAGTGCCACGTCAGTTGTTGTTTCATTGTTTTATTATTATTATTATTATTATTATTATTATATGTTGCTATTATTATTGTAAAATCTGCAGTGCGTTACACACATACATAATTACAGTTAGCACTAATTACTGATAATATTTTATGTTGTACAGGAGGCGCTGTGGGGATTCCCTCATGGGGTAAATTCTGGTTGGCCATCCTAAATGTCTACAGTTGGGAGGGAATGAACACACTGCTCCCAGAGATGTGGTGAGTCGTAACATCCCATTATGTCCTCTTCTGTCCATCAGTCCTGCTTTAAGTACACTGAAAAGCTTTAGCATTTCAGCTGAGGTAAGTGTAAAGTCATATAATATCATATATGCTGACTAAGATCATGTGAATGAGCCTGAGAACAAGGGCTGGGGGGGGCGGGGTAAGTGGAGGCTCAGTGGAGCCGTGAGTGCAAAAATATCAACGGAAGAGCCGAGTAATATCTGAATTTTATACTCGGAAGTTTGAACTTTTTTTTGCTTCATGCACCACTGAGCAACTTTTATAGAAATGAACGGAGATGAAAAAACACATCAAATGTCTTCCTTGAAATATAAATGGTCTCACTGCTTTGTACAACCGAGGGTTTCGTCGTCAAACATTTTGTCTTCTGCGTCGATTCAGGGATGATGGGTTTGTTTGTATCTGTTCCAGGCTGTTTCCCACTTGGATGCCGGCCCACCCCTCTACCCTGTGGTGTCACTGCCGCCAGGTGTACCTCCCCATGAGCTACTGTTATGCTGTCAGACTGGCTGCAGAGGAAGACTCGCTGGTCCTCAGCCTCAGACAGGTGCTGAAACCACCTCATCCCACAAGGGCGCGTCAGAGGAGAGCCTTTGGTTTCATTCCTGGGTGTATTTTGTTGTTGCAGATAATATCTTCTGACATTATGAAGTGAGACTGTAGCCCAATACCCAAAGATGTTTGATTCACAATGAAATAAAACATAGACGAGTGCAAACTGCCGTTCTTTAGAAGCTGGAACCAGCTAATGTTTGGCATTCTTGCTCTGTAAGGGACTTGAATATTTAATCGATTAGCAAAAATTGTTGCCAATTTCTTTCCTGGTGATTGAAGTTATTAAATAATTCAATTATCAACTAATTGTATCAGCATTATTATCATTATGTGTCGGAGGATCCGGTGGTGGAATTATACTTTTCTGTGATGCACCTTTAAACTATGCAGAGCAGCCCAATGCGGTTTCTCCTTTATTTTGACAGTTTTGGACTGGAACTGGATTTGAACCACTTCTTCATTAGATAGAAGACAAACACAACATAAAACACACACACACACTATATTCAGTCATTTGCAGAACCAAATGTTGTGCTGCTCTTTGTTTCCCTAGGAGCTGTATGTCCAGGACTATGCCACCATTGACTGGCCCGCTCAGAGGAACAATGTGGCAGCATGTGACATGTACACACCGCACAGCACACTGCTCACCGTCGCCTACAGTAAGTATGCACAACGCTCTGGGCACCATGATGATGAACCACCACCTACACAAGCATGCTGCCGTAAAACAAGCAGCACGTTTACAAGAAACGTTTTATGTAACTGAGATTTCAACACCTTTTGAGCATGAAGGCGATGACGCAGAAATGCTTTGCACATCGCAGATTGGCAATGAGACATAATACACAGAAGAAAAACATGGGGCGTAGCCCTGGCAACAGGATGTTTTTTTGCAATGACAAAATTCATTGGAATTTCTCTAAAAGTTTCCCTGTAAATCACTCCCCTAACCTTGTGACTGTGTTCCTGTTGCCCTGCAGTGGTTTTGAATGTGTACGAAGCCTGCCACAGCGCCACGCTGAGAGGAAAGGCTGTCAAAGAACTGTACGAACACATCCAGGCTGACGATCGCTTCACCAAATGCATCAGCATTGGACCGGTAGTGTATACACCGATACTAAGAATACAGATGTCAAAAACAAAGAACACTGGTTAAAATAGAGTGAAGAGGTTTATGCTTGACATTTAAAAAAAACACTACTACTCCTCTCCAAAGGTTTTTAAATCCACCTATTTAAACTGACGCTGTGAAAGAAGTATAGGGTGAGAACATGAAGTGTGGGCCTTTCTCCTCAGATCTCCAAGACTATCAACATGCTGGTTCGCTGGTATGTGGACGGCCCCTCCTCTCCAGTCTTTCAGGAGCATGTGTCCAGGATCCCAGACTACCTCTGGTCAGTCGGACGGCTTATTAACAAAACAAACCAAACTTCTGTTCCCTCACTGATCAGAAATGAGCTGTCATATTTGATGTATTCCGATATATAATATGTAAATGTCTAAATTGTTCATTCCATTGAGTTGTAAGAGAATCTTAGTCAAAGATGAACTAACACTGAGTTCTCTGTGTTCCAGGTTGGGGTTGGATGGCATGAAAATGCAGGTGAGAATTTGTTCTCTGCTCCTTTTGTATGTCGAGTGTGTGACACTACACACTTGTGCAGATGCACTAGTGGTTTTTATGCTGCATCACTTTAGATCATGAGGGTTTCTCCCCCTAAAGGTTCACATTTTAGAAATGACGGAGGAGCTGAGATATCAAGAAGGAGCTCTGAGTAGAAACACTGCTTTTTACACTGAAATGAGCTGGTCATGGTGCAGAGAGGTGGAGTTAAAACCACCCTTAAAGCTAGATTAACTGTTCACCTTCCAGTTACATTCTCTTACTCGCTGGTTCCATACTTTGTATCTTGTCCTGCTGTGAGAGTTTCAGTGTTTGACCACCTTGTCCTTTTTTGTTGTTGTGCACAGGGGACCAATGGGTCTCAACTCTGGGACACTTGTTTTGCTGTACAGGCTTTCCTTGAGGTAACGCAAAAATGGCCACTCATGTTTTCAGCTTTGATTTAAATCTAAGAACAGGTGTAATGTGATCAAATTTGTTCTTTGTTGTTGGGTCTCTGGCTGCTGCATTTTATGTTAGCTGTAGTCGGTTCACCGTCTTTTTAGGCAGATCACAACCAACAACAGATACTAGGTTTTCTGCATCAGCCTGAGGCAAAAATGTTCTCTGTTTTTAAGATGAGTAAAGGTGTTTTTAAGATGAGTAAAGGTGTTTTTAAGATGAGTAAAGGTGTTTTTAAGATGAGTAAAGGTGTTTTTTTTATTTTCTATGTGGGTGCAGTGATTCTGGAACTAAGATTATGTGGCCTATAGAGGCAGTGGTCTCAGTATTGACCCCTGTGGGACCTTTCATAGATATCAAATTGTTAAGAGACACCGAAAATTATTTTCCCTTTACATACAGACCAGGCAAGTACTGAGCCAGAAAGTCCTAGTATCATATAGCAGTAACTGATTATAATGAGTTGTTTGTTGGGGTCTTTCAGGCAGGAGCACAAGATAACTCCAGACTATCCGAGTGCCTCCGAGACGCCCACCACTTTCTCACCATCACACAGGTACCACTGACATCCCAACCACACGGCCGTCAGTATCGAGCAGGAATAAAACGTGCATCTAAATATCTTACTGCTGTGATCATATATATTTTCCTCTTACCTGTAGTGCTATTTTTTTCAATCAGCATTGTTTTAGTGTGAGTTACAGAGTGATGCGTATATTGGTCGTAGAAGATGTCTGCCTTTCCTGGAACATAATGAAACTAGATGGCACTCTAAATGTGGTGTTGGAAAACTCAACAGCAATGTCTCTTTCCAGAAGGAAGCATGCGTCCACTCATGGATGAGGAGCGCACAGCTAAAAGATACTGTTAGCTTCACCTGGCACCACTGAGCCAGCCAAAGGGGGGGGGGGGGGGGGGGGCTGTATCTCGTCCATGAGTAGATGCACTCTTCCTTCTGCGCAGAGATCGTTTTGACAAAGACGTTCAGCTGTGCTGAAGAGAGAGAGAGAGAAATGTGAACTGCTTTCTTCTGCCTGACTAGTTTTTCCTCTTTAACAGATACCTGAGAATCCTCCCGAGTACCAGAAGTACTACAGGCAGATGAACAAGGTAAAAGGAATATCACACAAGAACCACTTTTTAAATGATTGTGGAATACAATACTCAAATGCCTTTGACATGAAAGGCAAAAACGGCAAAAAAAAACATCCTCTCTGAATTTTGTTTTCGTCAGGGAGGCTTCCCCTTCAGTACCCGGGACTGTGGTTGGATCGTGGCTGACTGCACAGCGGAGGGCCTGAAGTCAGTGATGCTGCTGCAGGAGCTTTGTCCCTCAATCGGCCAGCCTGTCACCTCAGAGCGCCTGTATGATGCCGTCAATGTGGTGGGTCCGCAGTGAACACATGACTGGAAGAGACCTTTTTATTCTCCTGGGTTTAAGTCTTTACTTACCTTCTCCTTGTAGTTGCTGAGCATGAGGAACTGTGACGGTGGATTTGCCACATATGAGACCAAGAGAGGAGGGAGACTCCTGGAGCTGCTCAACCCGTCCGAGGTGTTCGGTAGGTCTGTTAGTGTCAGCATCCATTCAGTGCACTTCAATTCAGTCTTAACGTTAACACTACTTTCAATCTGCAGTATGTTATTGGACAACATTGTGGAGATAGAGGTATTATTAGATCCATTATAATCATTAGATATAATTATAAGTCCATGGCTAACAATTATCAAAAAGGGCGGGACATAAAGGTCACTGAATTGACTCTGAGAATCCCAGAAATGTTCATGCAATAATTACAACATGATGCAAGTTGGTGCATAAGGGAACATGCAGTCCTTGTAAAGGAGCTCGGTTCACTGCTCAGTTTCCCCTTTATAGTTTTCTGTTCTTCTTTTTCTTGGAGGGGGAGGAGGGTCTTTACAGTACAGGGGGTCCCAGGACAGAGAATGTCAGATTTTATGTTATATAGAGATTATAAAGCTGTCTGAGGCATATTTTTGATTTGTGATATTGGACTATACAAGTAATATTGAATTGAATCAAATTGATGCTCTCGCTGCCACGACTGCCTGTGTTGTTCAACCTGCAAATATGCAGATGTGAAAAAGGGAAACAAAGAATAAGCCAAATATAAACTTGACATTTCTGTGTCCTTTTACAGCATTCAAAGGCTGGAAAACGTTTTCCATTACACTCTGGACATGTTGCAATATCGTTGTCTTTTCAATATCAAAGGTCAATAAGATGGTCATGTTTCTCTATTTAAAAAGAGGATGTGGTGTGTGTTGTGAAATGTGATGTTTATGAGTAACTCTCTCTGTCTTTCTCTCTCTGTCTTTGTCTTTGTCTCTGTCTCTCTCTGTCGCTCTCTCTCTCTCTGTCGCTCTCTCTCACTCTCTCAGGTGACATCATGATAGATTATACCTATGTGGAGTGTACCTCAGCAGTAATGCAGGCTCTGAAGCACTTCCAGAAGGCCTACCCTGAACACCGTGCTGAGGAGATAAGGTATACTACACACATGTATTAGTTTTAATCTGATGGAATGAATGAAAATCTCATAAACCCCAACAAAAGAACTTCAAACTAAGTTTGCTTTTAGAGCATGTATTATGATCACATTTGTTGCCGTCCTGGTTTTGTTTCATAACTTAAGTCTAAAGGAAGAAATGAAAAGAACAGAAATGATGGCAGAGAGATCCACAAAAAGAAAGAAAAAAAGCATTGACCCACATTCTTACCTGAATCATTTCTCAGTTCTCTATGAATTTTAGAAGGAAGGAGGCAGAGGTTTTCTGTTCATGCGTTTTTGTTTTTCACTTTCAGGTCCACTCTAAGAGAAGGACTGGAGTACTGCAGGAAGGTGCAGAAGCCTGACGGATCCTGGGAAGGGTGAGAACACGCTTGCTATTTCACAACCTGATACCCTCCCCGGTGGACCGGTCGTGATTAATATCAAATAATCCGCGTGTGCTCATGCTCAGGTCCTGGGGAGTGTGCTTCACGTATGGAATATGGTTTGGCCTTGAAGCCTTTGCTTGTATGGGTCACGTCTACAAGGATGGGTAAGAGTTCCGAACACAGATCAATGAAGTTTCACTCTGAACCATGAACATCGCTTTTGACCCACAACAGTTAAAGGGGGACGTCCATGAACTCCGAGCCTACGTGCTTAATGACACTGCCGTGCCTCTTGTTCCCAGGGATGTGTGCGACGAGGTGCAGAGAGCCTGCCAGTTCCTGCTGGACCGGCAGATGCCGGACGGAGGCTGGGGGGAGGACTTTGAGTCTTGCGAGCAGCGGCGCTACGTCCAGAGCAGCAGCGCTCAGATCCACAACACCTGCTGGGCTTTGTTAGGCCTCATGGCTGTCAGGTAAAGCAGGGCTCAACTCAAAAGGCTCGGTGTTTACGCTGGACCACAATGCAACTGGGTGTAATGGGATCAGGTTTGGCAAATTTGCATCGGCTTTGGGTTGTTCCAGGCCAGAGTAAAGCTCTACTGTTGATATTATTTGTGTATTTACATTATTATTATGTATTTGTCTTCGCCAGTTTATTCAACCTGGCTACAAAAGACACTTGACAGTGAATTGGATCCAATCAAATTGAATTGAACCGAAATCCAAGCAAAATAAATTAAATTTAAATCTCTTGTGTTTGTACCAGGCATCCTGACAGGCGGGCCATTGAGAGAGGAGTGCAGCTGCTGATTGACAGCCAGCTGCCCAACGGAGACTGGCCACAGGTGATTCCCATAGATCGTATTAATCACATGTCCTATACTCAAATTACACTGAGCTCCCTCTGCCGATATTACAACTAATAGGAAATGAATCCGATGACCGTATGAAATGTAATGTGGAGCTTTGATATCGGCTGTTGTGTCCTTCCCCTCCTCAGGAGAATATTGCGGGTGTGTTCAACAAGAGCTGTGCGATCAGCTACACCTCCTACAGAAATGTCTTCACGGTCTGGACCCTCGGTCGCTTCTCAACGCTTTACCCCAGCAGTCCATCGGCTGGGAAGGTCAAGCTGTGAAGACTTTTAAAGGGTTCATCAGACTATGTGCTAGGATATGAGAACTCAATGTCTTCAACAGAAGCAAAATACAACATGTCAATGGAACGTGTATCTTTTTTTTGTGGGTGGCACACAAACTGTCTTATGGGAGGGATGAGTGTTGAAATGCAGTTTCGAGTTGCGCACAATTTCTTTGTGTTTGGATTTTTGAACACTTCAGCTGTGTTTCCAGAGTCGGATCCATCAGATAAAGTCACGCATTCCATTCTTCGAATTACTTTCTGTGTTGACATTCCAGGACGGCTCATCCATCAGAGCTACTCCCTCAAAACATCTTGTGCTAAAGTGCTGCTATCCAAGACATCCAGTTCATGTGCTCTGGTTCATTAAGTGTATTAAAACATTTATCTCCGTGTTGCCTCATATCCTTGCCCCTTCGCTACCATTTGCATTTAGGATCAATCATATTTCTGTGCTATTATCTTGACTGGATGTATCTCCAATGAATGTTCTTGTACTTGCTTCACATTGGTTTGTGCTCAGCTAAGTATCAATCACAGAGCACGTACTGTGTGGAAATGTGCTCTATTAAAAACAATAAAACTCAAAATACATGTTCCTGATCAATCAGGATTTTTTATTGTATTGATAAGACCAAACGGAGACCTTCACAGTAGGAACATGTTGACTTTTTAACACATCCAGTATATGAACAGCCATGTCCCATGATGTTTGAACCTTCATGCAACATGAGGAAGTTGGCAGAGCAGATACATTTTTTTCAGCAATGCCTTGCTCTGCCTCCTGCTGCATTGGTATTTGTTCTCCTATGAGCTTGAGCGTACAGTCCAGCAGACGCTACAGTGGAAGTGGCAGCGGGGTTTCAAAAGGTGCAAACTCTGTAGATTGTGATTCAGTCACACTGCAAGCACATATAGCAAGTCACAGTATATACAGTATATATATATATATATAGTATATAGGGCTTGGCCATTCATTTTACCCTGATATATACGATGGAGAACCAATAAGTTACAAAAGCTCCAGATCTTTGCCCTTTGTACACTATTGCTATCTCTGGCACACCTGATTTGTTTAAGTGGAGGTACAGGTGCGGTCGTGAGGAATGTTAAGCGTGACCAGATGCAGATCAGAAAGCTGGTTTTGTATTTACCTCCCCCACCTTTCTCACATGTCCTCTTCAGGATGACGCATCTGTTTCTTATCGCGGTATAAATCAGGGGATTTCCCAAAGTTTGATACTTGAATGAAAGAATAACTAACTTTCTCCAGGCCTTTTAAGGCAAGGATGTTCCCGTTGGAGGAGGAGGGGGGGAGGGGGGTGAATTCTTCTTCCAACAAAAGTTCAAATTTAATTTCAAGGTAATATATATATACATACATACATGTATATTCAAATATTCCTGTGGATGTAAAAAGAACATCAGTTGTTAGATTGTTCTTTAAACAATTCAGATGTCTACTCAACTCAAAAACCAGAACTTGAGACTTGACCTACTAGTTGACCTCCTCAAGTCCTAACCTGAGACTTGAGATGTGACTCCGAAAAGACTTGACTTAAGACGCTTGACATGTGAACCTGCTTTAAGACTCAACTGAGACTTTAATCCCTAAAGACTTGACTTGAGTCTGAAGGCTTGAGTTCTTAGAGTAATACTTCACCCACAACATGTTCATTTCTATATCAATTACTCACCCTGTGTTACCTTGAATTGCCTGTCTCTTCAGTGAACGAAGAAGTCAGAATACTGACTTTAAACTCAGATTTTTGAATTTAAACTAAAACAATCTGTCTTTAAACTTTAGAATTCAGACTTGAATCTCAGAATTTGTAGTTTATCATCAGAGTTCTAACTTTAATCTCAGAATTCTGAACTAAAATACATTGAAATGTTTCACATTCCTTTTCGGTAATCAAGCGACTTGCGTGTTGGCACGCAAAGTGAACAGACAGTTCAAACTAAAAGTCTATCATCACTCTTCAGAGGAGTTTTCTCTCCTGATAATATCACACTGCTTCGCTACGAGAAGAATGTTCCAAACAAGCATGCTTGGCAAACACGCTGTGCAGAGGACAAAATAACTCAAAAATAGCACATTGGTGACATGATGTGTGTTTGTGTGTGTGTGTGTGTGTGAGAGACACGTCCCTAGCTGTAGTTATCTCATTATGTTCACAACACCAGTATGAGATTTACAAATAACATCTAATTGCTATTTCAACACATATGCAATATTCCTATGGTGTACGTATAGCTACATGTACTTATGATACAGATTATACACACACATATCGTACCCTCATAATGCAAATATTTTCTGATAAGAGGGAAGGCGGTGCCCTGACCTGATGGACTGCTTCACGTTCAGGTGTGGTTTCACATAAAAGGAGCAGCAGGTAACAGCTGTGTCTGCAGATCTGCTGTCCAGCACACAGTAAGTTCACCTCTAACACTTTGCTGATATATATATATATATGTATATATTTGTGTATATATATATATATATATATATATATATATGTATGTATATGTATGTATATATATATATATATGTATGTATATATATATATGTATATATGCAGACGGTGTTGCTTTTGGCATCATTTTTAATTGTTGCACATATCAACCCTTAACAGGCCTTACAGTTGCATTTGCTATTACTTTTGAATCTTTTGTAAACCAGTTTTTTTATTTATCATTTGAAGATACATTTAATTGCCTGCAGGGGATCTTTGGGAGATGTCTGGACGAGGTAAATAACAATTGCCTTTGGTTCATTCTCTCCTCTTTCTTCTAAATGTATTGAATGTATATTACATACCTGACATTCCCATTTACTAGATGTAGATTTTTGACAAATTACAGAGGGGAGCTGTCATCGAGGAGGCCATGGTGGCCACGGAGATGGAGATGGCCAGGGACATGGACACGGGCATGGCCACGGGCACGGGCACGGCCACGGGCACGGACACGGACACGGGCACGGACACGGACACGGACATGGGCTAGAGAAAAATTCCAAGCGCAGGCACAAGGGAGGTCACAAGCATATCAAGTGTCACAAGAAGGGAAAGGACTGTCACGGGGTAAGACTCAGCAGTGCAGTGTTCAGTTCATTTACAACAAAATGCGGATTTTGCTCAGAATTCATTGAAAGATGTTTTTTTTATTATTATTGCCATTAAAACCCATTAACAGGCAATTAACATTACAAAACAGAATCACCTTGAGACTGGGCTTCACTTGACATACATGCACATTTAGATTGAACAATCGTGGGAACAATGTTGCTTCATCCAATTAAAGGTTATTATTTTCCCATCAACAACACATGCAGTATAATAACACCGTCCTGTGGTAAAGCGGTGTTCAGGTGATACTTCTAATAGGAACAATAGTCTGTCCACTTCTTTTCTCCATTTGTTCTTTGACGTTTTGCTAAAATGGCTGTCAGTGGGACCGAAAGACCCTAATTTAACCTTCTAGTCATGTTCTTTCCATAGCTGCCTCCCAAACTCCTGTGACGTCTAACAAATGTTTTCCCAGGCTCCAGTTCCAATTGTCCGTTTATATGTAGAGTGTTATCTGATATGAATATGGGGTATTTCGTTTTTTTGTTGATACAGAATGTTCTGTATTGTTCAGATGTATAAAATTAGTTTCTATATTGATTCGTACTCTTAGAATATTATCCCAGTCTGTATTTTTTTGTGATATAGTGTCAAATGTGTAGTTATCTATTTAGGCTACTCGAGGGTAAGGAAAGCTTGTCAATGAAATGTTTTTATTTTTGAAGGGATATTTTTCTCAGGGTTAGGACTGAACACCACTTCACTTTCACACAGTTACACACATTCACACCTGTATGCTGCTTGGGGAGTCTTCCCAGGGAAGTGAACCCATGAACCTTGGGAGACACAATTGCTCTCTGCTTCAAAACTGAAGATTGATGAGCGAGAGACAAACACTTTTGTCGATGACTGAATGATAAGCTGTGTTCGCTGACTGAATTATTACATTTTTTTCCTTTTCTTTCTTGTATGTTTGTCGCTGCTGTAGTATTCCAGCAGCTCCTGCAGCAGCAGCAGCAGCAGCAGCAGCAGCAGTGATTCTGACTAGATGACGATTCCTGGCTCGGAAAAGAGGCGAGACAAGTTACCACATGCAAACCTTTGCCAAGAATTACGAATGAAATGAAAAGGTTCTTTGCAACTCAAAAGCATGTCCTGACAAATTATGTCAAAACTGACTGTTGCATGACTTTGTGCCAAATATAAGATAATAAAGTTTAGAATTAAAACAGAGATGATTCTTTCTACACCGCTTCAGTTGTTCTTGATTCTGTCTGGTGGGACGTTTCAGTTTTCTTTCGGGTATCTTTCAAGTCAAGTCAATTTTATCTATACAGCTCAATATCACAAATATCCCTCACAATCTGTACAGCATACAACAGCCTCTATCCTTAGACCCCTTCAAATGATTCGGATGGAGTTTGTGAAACACTGAAACTATCCTGAGGGAAGCCCAGGGTGCTCGTTGGTGACACCAACATATAAACGGTTATGTCATAAATAGGAACACAATCTCAAAATGTTTCCACACCACAAAAAATAAATTGTTGGGAGTTTAGGCTCAGCCCCTGATGACGGCCATTGCCACTGTTTCAGGCGAGGCTTCATATAAAGGCAGAGCCAGCTGAATGCTGCGGCTGTGGATCTGAACTCCAGCACACGGTAAGTTCATTAATAGCTATCTAGGAATAACATAAACTATGTGTGTGTGTGTGTGTGTGTGTGTGTGTGTGTGTGTGTGTGTGTGTGTGTGTGTGTGTGTGTGTGTGTGTGTGTGTGTGTGGTCGGTCGGTCGGTCGATCATCTTGCTTACATCTATTTCCATTGTTAAATGTATTGCATTATTTTGTGATCGTGTCTTTATCATACCTATGAAAACATACCTTTGTAAAGATATGGCTTTATGATATTTACTAAAAACTGCACATTGCAACACTTGAAACTCCACCTTGTTCTGGTAACTGGTAACCAGCTTGACCAGTTTGAGGTAGGCTTTTGAAAGCTTTTACTGATCACACAGCTCCTAATCTTACCAGCTGTTATCTCAGATTCTCAAAAAGACGTTTGCCATCAACTGACCGGCTACACCAGCTTTACCAACCTGGCTGCTCACCTCTCAACCAGCTACACAAAATTTGCATTTGCTTTGTCTCCACTCACTATCGCATCTTAGGTTTTACACCTGCTCATATCTGAATTTTCATTAAAAACTATTTAATTTGGTGGTTTGTGTGCATTGAAGTGTCTTCTTTCAGTTTCAGGGTTTGCATCTGGAATTTTGAGATGGACAGGAATAACAGAGGTAAATCACTCTCTTGTCTCAACTGTCTTTTTCACTTTTACTAAAACACCACCCCTGTCCTTTATATGAAACCTTCTTTCTTCCATTGAACATCAAGTGTATACAAACTGAATGTGAAAATGATGAGCCCCACCCTTTTCTGTTTAACTAGGAAAACAGTATCCCTCTGGCTGTAATCCTCAGCCAACGCCAGGGGGACACTATCCTCAATGTCCACCAGGCACTGCCCCACCCCAACCCTGCCCTCCTCAGCCATGTGGGCCACCTGCGCACTATCCTGTTGCCCCACCTTGTGGAGGGTGTGGACCTAGCTATGGTCATGATGGGCACGGACATGGTCATGGTCCTGGGCATGGACACGGACATGGTCACGAGCATGGACATGGACATGATCACGATCATGGGCATGGACATGATCATGGTCACGAGCATGGACATGGACATGATCACGAGCATGGACATGGACATGATCACGAGCATGGACATGGACATGATCACGATCATGGGCATGGACATGATCACGATCATGATCATGGGCATGGACATGAACATGGGCATGGACATGAACATGGACATGGACATGGACATGATCACGATCATGGACACGGACATGGTCACGAGCATGGACATGGACATGAACATGGACATGGACATGGACATGATCATGGTCATGGACGTGGTCGGGGTTGTGGTCATGGACATGGACATGAACATGGACATGGACATGGGCATCACGGGCATGGGCATGGCCACAAACACAACCACGGTCACATGCATGACCATTGCCACAAGAAAGGAAATAAATGTCATGGGGTAAGATCCAGTTGATTTATTGATCGTTGTAAAGTGCAAATCATGGAGTCTCTATTCTACCAACTGTATCACAGTCCACTGGTAATAAGTAGCCAATCTCACTTATGGAGTTCATTTTAAATGTTCGTTGAAAATGTTAAACAGTTTATTCACATATCACATTCTTAGATTCTTAACTCACCCGGTTGCCAGTTTTTATAACAAGGCTAAGGTTGCAATGTGAATCTGTTTTAGAGAGTTGGTTGTTGGTTCAACTCTCTGGGTTGGACAAAATAGTAGAAACACCTGTCACCTGAATTTACTCTAGTGTCACTGTTAGGCTCACAATTTGTAGTTGTCCAACAGTTTGTTTCTGAACACGTGCACAGTTGGTTTAAAGCTGAAGAGAGCTGTGAAGTTGGGTCATCATTCTACTGATATTTTAAATCTTACCATGACGGCATGACGGTTTTCCAACAACTCCTCAGTCTAAATTGACGAAATAAATCATTTCTGTCTGTCTTCCAAAGCAAATTTGACACAAACGGCTAATTTCCTAATGCCACCTCTGTGGTTAAAGTTTGCTGAAGTTTAGACACCACCTGGGTGAACATAATGAGAGATCACCATGAAGGGACAGCAATCAATATTTGTATGATAACAATGGGTCAAATGACTGGTAGTGAAATGTGTCACTCAGCTCTCTCCAAACCAAGTGTAGGTTTAAGGTTGAGTGTGGCCCAAACCGTAAACACAAATACAAAAGCAGCAAACAAAGTCATTCCACAGACACAAAGCATAAAGTAAGTCAAGAATGAATCATTTTATTAATGGAATCCTAGATCCACAAATAAATTCATCACCCAAAGACACACAACTGAAACTGATTATTACTGATTGTTACTTCAGTAATGAATTCATAACTTACTCCGTTAACTGATTGACACGTCGTCACTAAATGAAATGTCAATGTTTGTCTGTAGTCCTCCAGCAGCTCCTGCAGCAGCGAATCGGACTAGATGAAGATGGAAAAGAAAAACAAGAACAGGCTGCTAGCTGGAAACCTTCATCCTGTTACCTCACCGTTTCTTTGACCACCTATATTTCAAAGTTTGTTTTTTATCGAACCTGTTAAAGTCAGGTTTAACTGTCACATATTATGAAGTGTTAAGCCAATAAATTGCATTACATTTCACAGTAGTCGGTGTGTGACATATTGTCTGCTTCTGATGTACTAGACACTGATCCTATTGTTCCCTTGTGACAAACAACATCAAACTGCTTTCTGTTAATCATAAAAGCAAGTAATCCCTACAGTGCCTCTGCCTCTTTAGTTCACTTGACCTTGTAGTTTACCATTACACTATGTGCGTGTGTGTGGGTGTGTGTGTTATCTATCAGTGTATTCATATTATCTGTATTTACCCAGGGAGCGTTGAATGAACAAGAGCTTTGTCCAGCAGTGTTTTTCACCAATAGCTACACACCCTGCCGCTCCCCAGGACATTCACATGAATCCTCTAATCACCTGCTTAATCACTGTGAATCCTTCATTTATGCTATTTATGTTCTTGTAATAGCACCATTTGATCTTTGGCACAAACTGTATATTGGTGTAATATATGATTAGCAGCACCTCTTTTCAGTGGGAAACAGTAAGGCAGAGCCTGGTGCCTTTTCGTGTGAATGTAAACCGGAAGGCGAGCCAAGTAAACTGCCCCCATGAAATATTGCAAATTCTCGTTGGGTGAGCGGCTGCTGCTTCTGCTACTGCACTGCCTTCTATGGACCCAAACGCTTCTGGTCCAATCAGTGGAGTTCTGTGTTTGTGCAGTGATTATTCCAGTATTGGTTGATGTCGTGTTTAAACTTGAGACACATTGCATTCTCTCTGATTTGAGTCATCCACATATTAATGATTAATCATTTCTGAGTGTTGAGTAGGGATACATTTGTGCAGATAGTCCGCTTATCAAAACAAGATCTCAAGGTTGACAATGGTTAGGAATCGTCATAGACTCACATCTAAGATTTGATAATCGGGTACGTAATGTCTGCGTCTGATAAACGCAGACGCAGACCAGGTGTCACCACCTGGTCGCAGGTCTCACAATCAACTATAAAAAAAACTCATATCACTGTATAACTAGACAATAATAAAATATGGATTGAAACAATGAGGTGCTATTCCAACTTAGAGCTTGTTTTTAGATGCCTACTTTTAATGTCAAGCTCCTTCCCTGCTTAATGAATCTGTCACAAGACACCAGTAGAGTCAACACACGGTCCTCAATAAGCCTCATTTGGGCAATCAGTCTTCTTTGTTAAAGGGGACAGGTTGTTGTAAGTCAGCGTTATAGCTACTAAACACAGTGTATCTGGTCGTTGTGCAATAATAATATTCTAATACTACTGTGATGTCCATACCAAATAAACCAAACTAAAATCGATATGGATCAAATGATCAAAACATCCTCCATTGCCAGACAAAAATATGAGTTGTAAAACTATTTTTAAAAATCACAATTGTTTTTGATGGGTGTGTGTATCCACATCTCAGACTGTATACACTTTATACTGACTGTATGTTAAAGATTAACACACTCACACCCATGTAGGTCACAAAGCTAAACTGTTCTTATGGGAGTTCAGGCCCTGCCCCTGGTGATGTGAAGTGGACTGCGCATTAAAAGGAGCCTCAGGTGACGGCTGCGACTGTGGGTCTGCTCTCCAGCACACGGTAAGTTCACCTCTGAAACTCTGCTGAGGATTTGCCGCTCACTTAGGTTCTTACATGGTTGTGTATGTGTGTTAAAAGACGAACTGTGCTTTTTTTTCCTTTTCTTGCAGGATCTGTAGATTCATCTGAGGTTTCAAAATGTTCGGACACAACCAAGGTAAATAACACAACCCCTTTGAAATGAATGAATATGCATTACAGACTTGATAATCACTTTTGACAAGTATTAACTGTATGGCATTATCTTTTTTTTCTCCTTATCTTTAGGAAACCAGTACCCTCCTGGTTACCCAAACCATCCTCAGCAGATGCCAGGGGGTTACCCTCAACACCCTCCAGGCACTGCACCACCGATGAACTACCCTTCTCAGCCTCAGGGTCCATACGGAGGCCAACACGGACCCGGACCTGGTTATGGTCCCGGCCAAGGCCATGGTCCTGGCCAAGGACATGGACAGGGCCACGGACAGGGGCATGGACAGTGCCACGGACAGGGCCACGGAGAGGGGCATGGACAGTGCCACGGACAGGGCCACGGACAGGGCCACGGACAGGGCCACGGCGAGGGGCATGGACAGTGCCATGGACAGGGCCACGGACAGGGCCACGGACAGGGCCACGGCGAGGGGCATGGACAGTGCCATGGACAGGGCCACGGACAGGGCCACGGACAGGGCCACGGCGAGGGGCATGGACAGTGCCATGGACAGGGCCACGGACAGGGCCACGGACAGGGCCACGGACACAAGCACAAGCACAAGGATGGTCACAAGCATGGCAAATGCCACAAGAAAGGAAAGGACGGTCACGGGGTAAGACTCATTTTCTCAAATATGATGTGTTGTTTATGTTTGCTCTGGAAACTATAGACTTTATTTAGAATTCAAACAGTGAAACAGAGAACATAAAAAAGTTTTGCATTACTGCCTAATGTGAACTGATCACAGGAAATCAAAGAAACGCTGTATTATTGGTCAAATGTCAGCAAATTATTCCCAATCTTTAGTTAAGAAATGAACCACATTTCTCAAATGTAACGTAGACAAAACAGCCATAATTCAAGCTTCACGTTGGTTTTGTAGATGATTGAAGTGATTCGCTGATGTTTGTGTGTCGTGTCATCTTGCTGTAGTCCTCCAGCAGCTCCTGCAGCAGCAACTCTGACTAGACGAAGACTCCTGGATAGGGGGAACAAGACCTTGAAACCTTCGCCTTCCGAACAAATGTTATCATCAATATGTCACTGCCTAAATGTTTCTTCACATATAATCTCTCAAACATATATTTGTATCGAGCACCTGTATTTTTACAAAAATGTAATCAGAGTCTCTGACTCTCACCTGACAGGCATCCAGCATCCAACAATGCTGGATGTTTGAAAATGATTTTAGGTCAGCCATATCATGACTTGGTTTGATGCAGTATAAGCAGTTATTAACATTTAATAACTTTGGTGTGAAAGACACATTGCAGGCATTATTTGATCCATGATCGTGTTAATGATGAATTGAAATAAAATTACTTTCTGTGTGTGACAATGCACTGTATTTCATTTCCATTTTATTTTGTCTTCATTCTTCTTTATACACCTATTTACTACTCCGGCTAATGTCACCAAGGTGTGCTCTCTATTTGCCCAGGGAAGGTACATTGAGAGTACATTTGCTCAGCCACAGTCACTGCAGTGCAGTCACCCTAATCTCATTATGATAGCCTGTGCAATCAAACACTTGTTAATGTCGATACCCACCCTTGTACAAGTTCACCATTTATTGTTCTTGAATTTGCTCTGTTGCTCTGTTCTGTTGTTCATTCTGTACACGTGACATCTATTGCACTTCTGTCCATCCTGGGAGAGGGATCCCTCCTCTGTGACTCTCCCTAAGGTCTCTCCCTCTTTTCTCCCCGTTAAAGGTTTTTTTGGGGGGAGTTTTTCCTGTTCCGATGTGAGGGTTCCGGGACAGAGGATGTCGTATGTGTACAGATTGTGAAGAAGCCCTCTGAGGCAAATTTGTAATTTGTGATTTTGGGCTATACAAAAATAAATTGAATTGAATTGAATTGAATAAAAAACTAAAAAACTTGCACAGTATTTGTAGTTAGGGATGGAAGATGCATCCAGATCCCAATTTAAGTAAAAGTAGCAATGCGTAAATTACAATACTTAAAGCCCTGCATTCATAATTTTACTTAAGTAAAAGCATAGTATGGTATAGTATAGCATAGTATAGTATAGTGTAGTATAGTATAGTATTGTATTGGCAGCACATTGTACTCACAATATCCAAAGTAAGTAAGTCAATTGTATTTTTTTTAATTTTTAACACAAGTTACAAAGTGCTTTGTATCAACATAAGTACAGAAATAAAATAAAGAAAATAAAACACATATATACACAGAATGCCTAAAAGTACTCATTCTACAGAATGATCCCTGTCAGAGTTTTATATTATATTATTTTGTAGCTAAAGGTCATTTAACTACTTTACATAATGTTGGGTAACTAAAGTAAATATTTCCCTGTAAAATGCTGTGGTGTAAAATGGTGTACTCAAAGTAAAGTGCAAGTAGGCTAACTCAAAATGAGGAAATGAGGAAATGCATTAAGTTAGAATAGGCCTACTCTTAACCACTGTTAGCAGGGAGTTTTACCAATGTAAACACAGTCCAAAGAGCATTGTCATACTGTTAAACTGCTGGCCTAGGAGGTATTTTCACTATTGTTTTTTAATAGTTACAGGAATGGACACAACAAATATAAAATAGTCAGATAAATGTGTTCCGTATTTTAAGAACACAGGACCGAGAGTACCTTCTCTGCCCAGTAGGGGGCAGTGTGGCGGAAGCCCAGCGCCGACTGAATCTCTCTCGGTGGTGCGTTCGACCACCGTGTCGTCACCATGCCGGCCAATCAGCGGCGGCTCTGCGGCTCTTTCAGGAAGTAAACGCAGAAAGTACAGAGGAGAGAGAGAGAGGGCAAAAAGCTGTACCTGAAAGTGCAGCCACTCGTCACGGCACATAAGTCAAAGATAATAATGTCCTTAACCATTTTGACATCTGCTTACAGGTATGCTGCAAGTGACAGTGCTCCTCCTGAACTTCTACTGTGTAGTTTGGTGTCAGTTGTCTTCTTGACACTCAGTTTGGTGTCATATGTGACGTTAGCTTGTTATATGATGGCAGACATGCTGGCTAAGGTTGAAGTAAGTCAATGGGATGCTAGCTAACGTTACTGTGTAGTATAACTAAGGAACAATGTCGTGATAGTAAGTGGTCGAACTGGGAGTCTATGGTCATATGTATTTATGTTAATGTTCCGAATTTGAATTTGTCAGAAGGCGACATATTCATTGATAAACTGACTGATAATATTGCTGTTCTCCACTCCTGTTTCCTGCAGGCTGAGGTCCCTCTGCAGGCTGCAGCGAATCCAGAGCCACATGGTGAGCAGCCCCCTCATATACCTGCATGTTCTACTGTAGCTACCGCAGGGTTACAGTATTGAGTAGTGAGGCTCTCTCTAGTTGTACTGTGCATTTCAATGGTTTCTTGTAAAGACGTTTACAGACTCTGTCCCGCCGTCTCTATTTTGGATCAGATGTCGAGTCAGGTGGATCCAGGGGTTCTTCTGGAGAAAGTGGGCAACGCAGGTGTGATCACCATGAACAGACCCAAAGTCCTGAATGCTCTCAACCTGACCATGATCCGACAGATCCACCCTCAGCTCAAGGTAGGTGGAAAGCTTGGTTAATGCTCACCTCAACTGGGTCCAATGTCAAGACCTGGAGCGTGTCAATTGTTTATTATTACAGTGTGTTACAGATTGTAAATGGCTTTGGATAGATACTTGTACTCTGTACAAAAACCCTTTTTAATTTTTTTATATCCCAAAACCCATTGTGTCATCCAGTTGTGTTTAATATCGTCTCAACTTTCACTTAAATGGAGCAGAAACCTGTTTCAGCTGGTGACGCACACAATTAACATTTGTTTTTGATGATAATTTCCTATCAATTTGCTGCTTTTTTTTTATTTTTTATTTTTTTCATTCTAGAAATGGGAAGATGACAATGAGACTGACATTGTGATCATCAGAGGAGCAGGTGGAAAATCCTTTTGTGCTGGTGGAGACATCAGAGGTGAGCAGTCGCCTTGAAGGATCAATCAGCGAGGTCTGTGTAGCCCCAGTTTAAGCCTCTCATGTAATAGCAGACATTCACATCACATCAGTTCTCCTAAAAGAAAATTAAGCCTTTGAAGGTTGTTTGAAAACACTTTTTATTTTAAAGGTATTTCCAGAATCCCAAAGCCTCTTAAAACCATCTGGATGAAAAATGATTCCGTCCACTGAATGATAAAAAAGGAGTTTCCTAATTTGTGCCTCTGTTTCCAAATCAAAACAAAGATGGCAGCCATCAGCTACCAGAATAGGAAACGGAGTTGCAACTTGGGAAATGGGATATAGATCTTCTTTTTTTTTTTATCTTGCAATATGGATGATTTCATCTGTGTCCTGAATGTATGCCAGACAGTACATGAGAGGCACAGACTGGGTCTGGAGAGACAGTAATGTAATCAGACGTGGTTCTGCTTTGATCTGTTTTCTCCTCTCAGCGGTCACAGAAGCAGGAAAAGTTGGAGATTCTCTGGCAGAGGTCTTCTTCCGTGAGGAATACATTCTCAACAACGCGATTGGTAAGCGTTACAAGTTCTATTACACCCGTATTATCAAATATCTGTTATCTATGGGCCCTTGTTCAGTTAAAATCTCACTATAACACATTTCCAAACACCACACCAACACCTTTTTTTAAATCTTTTAAGGAACATGCAGGAAACCCTACATCGCCCTTATTGACGGAATAACAATGGGAGGCGTGAGTATTGTTTCTAATGTATAAAGTTGGTAATATATGGGTGGAGTTTTGGTTCCTTTTTGAGTGAAAAGCTTTGCTCTCTCTACGGCTATTCAAATACGCCTGTAGGTGTCAGTAGAGAACTATCTGCTGCTGCCGGTGGCAAGGTGGCCTCTGATTGGATGAAATATGAAGAGATTTGCTGCTGCCACATTTGTTGTCGCTCCAGGTGTCAGATATGTTTGGGATCTGAATTGGTGCCTTTGCTCAACATTAAGCATTATCAGACATTATTCAGACACAGCTGCACAAATGCACATAAATTATATATCAGGACGGACCTTTATTGCAAATGACGATAAACTATTAATATTGTTTCAATCGCCTGGTTCAGTCTGTTCTTTTATCCACTGCATGACCTTGACAGTGAGTTTACTCCTGAGGGGTCACTGAGGTTGCTCACCGCCGGTATCTGCAGGGTCATTACTCATCGTGTGTGTGTGTGTGTGTGTGTGTGTGTGTGTGTGTGTGTGTGTGTGTGTGTGTGTGTGTGTGTGTGTGTGTGTGTGTGTGTGTGTGTGTGTGTGTGTGTGTGTGTGTGTGTGTGTGTGTGTGTGTGTGTGTGTGTGTGTGTGTGAGTCCTCTCTTGTTCGACTGCTGCTTGTTATACTTCACGGTGATGTTTTGGCTAGGAAGTCTTCTTTAATGGTCATGTACGCTAACCCAGATCAAAGCTTACTCTTCTGAACTCACGTTCAGGCTGTCTCTGCACATTGGTGTGAGTGCGGAGGGATTTCTCAGGGTTGTTGCATCCACACATTCTCTGCACATGGCGCTGTAGTGGTGCGCTGCTTCTTAAATCAAAGGCTTGGATGTAGAACAAGCAGAGCAAACAACTAAAACCTTTAAAGCTGCAAGAATATATATATATATATATATATATATATATATATATATATATATTTGAAGGGTCAAATGTCGCTCTTTGATGGCAGGGACTTAAAACCATCTTGGCCTGGCCTGTACCAATGTGTCAGTTTCCATTAAAGATGGTTAGTTCTTTGGGCTGCTTAGGACTGCCGATACAAAAGCAGCTTTTTTGTTGTTGGTATTGTGCAGTAAACATTTCAAACTGGGTAATTCACAGCGGGATAAATCCTAGAGGTTGTGAACCGAAAACCAAATGATCTTCTTAGCTTGTCGTCGTCGTCCCCCCCCCCCGTGTTTAGACCGTCATGATGACAATGACACCGCCACTTAGGAGAGAGAGACTGAAGCTATAATTTATTTGTCAGAACAACACTGGGAAAGAGAAACAATGTAGGGTAGCAGAGTGCAGTAATGGATGCGAGGGACAGCTGAGTGCTTGTTTCTGACGTATGTGGCACCATATGGTGTGATACAAGACAAGTCACTTCCGTCCATCACCCCAGTGGAAAGGTTCGTCAACTCCTTCGCGCTGCTTATCACACAGTTTTCTACTCTTTTCTCTTTTTGTCTTTTTGTAAATGGGTTTATGGCTCTGGGAATAACGTGATTTTGAAGAGCTCCCATCTGTCACATCAGTAGAGAGAAGACACCAGTAGTGGGCCGTCAGGGCCTTCAAGGCCTTCTCTGCTGGCCTAAACAGAACAGCTATTTTATAATTTAATATTTTTTCTTAAATACACTACATGTATTGTAATCTTTCAAAATATTTTTCCCATTATCTTATTTTCTCATTGCACAGCTACTGTCTTCCTCAGTTGCTCTGCTTCCAGTGCAGCTTGTTTTAAGTAGAGCTTTTATCCAATCAGATTTCACCTCTGTGTCTCTAGGTTAGAACAGAGGCCCGAGGCCTGCAGACTCACACGTGAATCCCTTTGCAGTTTAAGTGAATGGGGACGATATTTTTGATTGTCATAGTCTTCAACCAATCAGATCTTTAGTTTGACATGTTGGGCGTATTCTTTGACGTGTCAGAGCCTGCTAGCTGGCCTACAAGTACGTCAGCGTTACGTGCAGCTCAGTGTCCAGGAGCAGCTCTGCAGTGAGATGCAGCGTGTGCTGTGATTGGTCAGTGGTCATGTGACTATCGTGAAACGAAATTTAACAGCAGAGGCTTAGTTGGAGTAGTGAGAGTTCAAATTGAAAGATATGGAAGAAATTATGACATTTTTTTGCATTTTGCTTGGTGTAGATTATAAATTTTTTTACCAAGCTTTGTTTTTTTAACACTCAATGGCTGAAGGAGGAGAAACGGATTTGTGAGTTGGGATTTAACTGGGATGAAACTCTTTGTCAACAAAGAAAGGAGCATGGAGTTTGTCTTTAAGTGAACAGCATTTGGTAAGTCAACTGCATTTGTTTTTTTTACATCTAATATCTGAATGGCCCTCGAGTGTGTAGCAGAATGCGTGTTGCTGCTGTTGTTTTCCCGTTGAGCTAGTTAGCGTAGCCTCCCAGAACACTTGCGGAGCCCCAGCTGTTTTTTGTTGTGGTCTTTTTTGTTCCGGTTCAGAGGTCACACAGACCGTTGTCTCCTACATGAGCGCAGAAAACATTATATTTCCTACAATTTAAGCTTCTGCATTTTCCAAATGCACTAGTTTTATTCAAACGTATCGTTCGGTTTGTAAGCCTCGTACCGAACGATTTAATACGAATACGTATATAGTTACAGCCCTAGAAACTAATAATAACCGTAGCTGTGGCGCCATCATGAGGTTATAAGGTGGTATTTCAGCTGCAGGACAGCAGTGAAGGCCCAGGTATAAAATGCACGGCCCGTCACTGGAAGACACTAATGTTGACGCAAACCATCCTCGATTGCTGTTTTAATGTGTGTAATTGTTGTAAAACAGCCTAGTTCTATATATGGAAAAGTCCAAGAAGACCAGAGTCCCTGTTCCCAGATCTGCACTGAGCTCGGGGCAGAACTCCCACGTCGAGCGAGTATTCTTGCATTTAGTTATAACAAACCACCGGGGAGGGAAGAGGCATGTCTTTAGCACGTCAAAGCACACACACACACACACACACTCTCTCTCTTACATCAGTGGGATCTCATCACACGCACATCATTCATCGCTCTCCAAGTTTAAAATCCCCAGAATGAAGGTCTGTGAATGCTGAAGTGTTATTAATCCGTGTCTCTGACTTTTCAGCGTGTTTGAGTTTTGCTCTTCACATTTCAAAACATTTATCGTGGTTGTGCTGCAGTGCTCCTCGCATGCTGGCTCGGATCACACCGCTTTTCAAGAGGGTTTGTAACAGACGAGGCGCAGTGGCCGCTGATGGATACTTGTCCGGAGCCGCATGGCTGTAATCTCTTTCCTCTGGAGAACAGAGCTCTTGTTTCCTAATGTCCACACATCATCTAATGAGAACAGAGTGAGGGCCCCAAAAAAACAGAAACAGACCTCAGGGCAGATTTTGATCCATGCATTGAGGTTCTCATCTTCCAGACTGTGTGCAGCAAGAGTGATGTGGAAAGTAATTTTCAAACAAACGTCACTTTCTCTTTAAGTGTTTCTAACTGTTATTTGCCACTTGTGTCCACTTGTGTTTCCACTCTCAAGCACGGCGTCACTAATCATTTCTGATGTTGCAAACTGGGATTCTTCTGCAAAATGTTTTTGGGGAGAGGTACCTCGATTCCTCTTGAGGAACTGAGGTGTGAAAAGTATTACAACTACGGTACTCGACATCATTGCAATGGATTTCACCCCACCTGTTCTGTATCCAGTAAACCAAATATCCCTACGAGGACTTCCTGAAGCCCTCCGTACTCTTGGCCAGTGTAAACTCTCCAGGTTGTAAATTTTACAGCCTATTCTGTTTGTAAGCATAAGCTATAAACATGCTCGTCTGCACACTTTTGCACATTTCCATTGTTGACAGCAGCGTCTGCAGACATGTTCTTATATGGTGCTCGGCGGTGCCACACCAGCACGTAACAATGTTCCACTGCTTTTATGGTAAAACTCGGGTAATGTGAGATCAAACGGACCATCATTCCGTACCGGTGCATCCATCGATCATTGCAAGAAGACCGTTTATTGTTTCCTTTGTTTGTCTTTCATTTTCTGATTGCGAAAAATGTTTTCAGGTTGTGTTATTTCTATACTTTGGAGGAAATGGCTGCTGTGATGTAGGTTTATTCATCTTATACATGAATGATTCAGTATCAAACAATAGAGGAAGACAGGAGGAGCTCTGGATGTTTTGCTTCAGTGGTACCTTACACGTATAGAACTTAAAAAAGGCTAGTGTCAATTACAGTATGAAACAAACAGGGGTATGAAAATAATGCAGTAAAATATTTAAAGTAGATTGTGAAATTGTTCCGTACCATATTAAAACTCAAGTTATTATTATTATGAAATAATTAATAGAGAAATAGTTTATTGGATTTTACTTTCATTTCAGAATGTCAAGGGGAAAGATCTTAAAATCACAGAAATGAAGAAACACTTTTTCACAGCACACATCATAGCAGTCATAGTAGGAAAAGCCCAGGTGTTACTAATAACATTAAACATGGCTCTGCTCCGTGACAGTGAGTTAGGATGCACAATACCGGAAACGAAATGCAATTCAGCCATCACAAATTTTATCATTAGCTTCAACGTAATCTCATTGAACATTGTCAATCTCTCTCAAATTTGAAATGTGTTCCTAAAGTTGCTCAATAAGACTGTTTAGAACGCATTAATTGCCTCCACGCGGCTCTCATCGCGGCGAGTGCTGAGACGGTGGCTTGCAGCTAACTGTGCTACGCTTGCACGACAACGCCGTCCGTCGGAAATCTGTCGAGTTCCTGTTTCCACTCTGAACACGGTGCCTGTCTTTGCTCTGCGACTGAAGTGCTGTTATCATGTAATTGTGTAATGGCTTAAGCCGACATAAGTCACCGTCTGTCTCTTTTGTGTGCCTTTTTTTTTGGGGGATCTGGTTGTTTCAGGTCTGTTTCGTCTCCTGCGATCAGATATTGTGCCGCTGTTCTCTAAGAGCAAGGTGAAGATAAGGTAATCTCACTTTCGCTAATGGTTGGTTGGCACAGATTCAGCCCTCAGCAGGTGGCGTGATTGCATCAGGTAGTACTATTCATCTGTTTAGAGATTGATATGGGGGTTAATCAACACCAGGGAATCAGAGATAACACCACCAGGTGCGGCGGCTTCTAGCGTTCAGTGCTTACTTTTATTAGCCAGCCAGTGGAGCACACAGGAGTGTTTCTCAAAGGCGAGGAAAACACATTCCATTGAAACTCTACAGAAATCCCTGTTCCAACAATCGCCAACTCCTATTGGGTCTAAATAAACCCTTAATTCACCATGTTAGATGGGAAACAGCCGTCTCAAACGTCATTGAAGAACACAGTCATTTTACTTCGCTAATCATGGAACACACTTAAACTTGACCGAAACAAAATAAAACTCATCGCGCCGTCGTGGTTAGCCTCGTCTTTCCACTTCCAGCTAACTCCCCCTCTGGTTTGGTTGAAATAAAACCTTAAATCACCGAGTTAGATGTGAAAATATGTCCGCTCTACGTCACGGTCTCTCTCCGCCTTTAGTGCTATTCATAGCATCTTCAACGAGTCTGTCGGTCGCTGCGTGACTTAAGTCGGAACAATCATTCAAATAAAGTGGGTGTGGGTGTGTGTGTATTTTCTGTCAGTGGTCCTTCAAGTTCATTGTTGTCCAGGCTGATCTCTGCTGTCTGAGTGTCACAGACTGTTATTCGTCGGGCCTTTTCCCCCCTAAAAGTTCTACACAGTATAACACACCTGTCCGTGTATCGACACGATTTATGCATAGTCGAGGGTATTGTCTCCATGGCAACCTCATAATTGTAAACGGTAGTGAAGATGTTGTCTGACCAGCATCGCTCCTTAGCCTTCACCTCTCGCCCGGCTGGGAGCCACACACATAAATCATGCACACACTGACGCGGGGGTCGGCCTGGTTTACTTTTTATTTTTTTTACTCAGCATTTTCCATCTCAAACTTCAGCTCAGGGTCTCTCGGTTATTGATGTCTCCTCCTTGGCCCGCTTCCCCCGCTGTGTAGTCCTTTTTTATTTTTTTTGTAACCGTGTTCTCTTCTTCCTGCAGGGTGTGGGTCTGTCAGTTCACGGACGGTTTCGAGTGGCCACTGAGAAGACGCTGTTCGCCATGCCAGAGACGGCCATTGGTAAGACTGTCCAGCTGCACCATCTCCTGTCGACCTCGAGGGGGGGGGGGGGGGGGGGGGTGGTGGTGGGGGTTAGCAGTGATTTCACTTGCAGACCCGGTTGAATCCAAGTCAAATGCACTCATAGACATGATGTTTGTCTGCATGGGAAGCTGGGAGACTTGAATACACAGAGGGATAGATGAGTTGTATTATAAGTGTTTTTCATCAAAGTCAAAGTACGGCGGATTCATTCTATGATTAAACGTCATCCTGGTTTTTTGATAACGTGATATTGATTGAAACCATTTGGCCCAGCCCTTGTGATCTGCTGTAAATCACGTGAGAAGCTGACATTGACATGATTAACGCGTATGAAGCCATGACTGCAGGACACACCGACCTGACATGGTGAGAGGACAGCAGACCTCCATGTTTTTATTTTGTCTGATCTTTTAAGGTGGATGAGAAATAGAACAATTATCAAGAGGGGAGAGATGGGATCCAACCTTTTTTTAATTTTCAAAGTCTTCGTGTGTGGTTTTACCATTTGCATAATCTGTTACCACCAAAAACCAATAATAATACATAATATACTTGATCAGTAACTAAAAGGCTTGCTGCATAGAGAAATGATCAAGAACGTCTCTTAGTGTTTCACGGCCAGAGTACTAAGCTTAAATTTGCTCTTTAGCTAATTGGCCGCAGTGGACAGATGGCCGTCTCCCGAGGCACTGAGGAGATTAGTACCAAATCTCTAACAACTAACGAATTACAGCCGACGTTGGCATGAAGTAGGTGGTTGTTACTTAAATCCAGATGGCTTATCACAGTTCTTTAATTGTATATGAATTATTACCAGGAATCTATTCTACCAAAGCATGAATCCCTCTGGTTTTGTGGCGAGGAAAAGCCTGTGAATTGACCAGACGGCTTATGTTTCCTCAGTCAGTGTTTTCACATCACAAAGATGCTTAATGGACATTGAGATGGTCCTCGAGCATCTTCGATGATCAGTTTAAAAGGCTCGCCAGACTTTCTGCTCAAATTTGTATTATATTTGTATTGGAATCAAGTCAACGTATTTTGTGCAGAAGTTGCAAGGTTAGTCGTTTTTCTTTTTTTAATGCAGATTTAATGTGTATCTGTTCATTTTCTAAATAAGTGACTGTGTGATCTCACTACCTCACACTCGCACACTTCCAAGGACACTCGCATCATCCTCTATTTGACAATAAAACACTCACTCAGACACACACACACACACACACACACACACACATCAAGCTGATTCCCGAGCATTCTGGGCTCAGACTCCACAATAAATCTTCAGCTGACGCTTTACTCTGGGCGGTGGCGTGCGTTGGAAATGACCGAGATGTACGGAGCAGCGCAGGAATGAAGATTATGTTGTCAGCGGACAGGAATTGAGTGTAGCAGAAAAGAAACGCCTGAGGATGTTGTTCATGCCGTCTGACCGTTGTGTGTGTGTGTGTGTGTGGCATTTTCCCAAAGGCTGAAGAGCAGTGAAGAGTAGGAGAAATGGGACCTCAATTCAATTGCAGAGGCGGATGATTGGTTATATGAGGTGATTGATATACGATGCAGTATGTGTGTCTTTTAGGGTGTGTCTAGTATTTTGTTCTCCTCTAATCCACGCATGTACAGCCTTGTGTTGTCCAGTACTTTCTGGCAGAGTAGCACACAAGATGCGTTCTGTTTAGTCTCATTATTTATGCTCTTTGATAAAGCAAGGATCTCCTGGTGTCTTTAAAACTCATCAGTCACTTTGGCAAGTAGGCTGGAAATCTTTGTTAATCCTCCTCTGAGCTGCTGTGGTCACACGTTGACACTATTGTTTGTACCAAAGGCCCTCGGCTTCCAGGCCACTGCACCGCTTTTATCAGCACATCCCCTCTGAAACGTGGACTTCACACTGCACTATCTCCAATAGGGAACAACGATTGCACAGCTGCTTCAACAACCTACATGCTTATTCCTTGAGCGAGACACTGAACCCTAAGTGGGCCCCTGGGCACTTCACAGCATCCCACTGCCCTTTAATAATTATCATTCCTTTTGGTACATTGAGTTTGATGCCCTCGTGTACTTACTATCATCTCTGAGCAAATGTCTGATTTGTAGAGTGAACTAGCAAGTAAAAACACCTGTGTTGGTGCCCTGAATTGAGTTTAAGCATTCCTATCTGTATCGTGTTTTACAACAATGTTCATCTTTTGCTCTTTAGTTGATTGACATGTCTCTAGAACAGAGGTAGCCAACACGGTGCCCGCGGGCACCCTGTCGCCCGCAGGGACCACGTGAGTCGCCCGCAAGACATGTTCTAAAAATAGCACTAGTCATTATGGAGCTCCGTCTAAAATTGTAGTTGCTGTTCTTTTTTAATCAAAAACGCTTGCAGAGAGTTAAGAGAGTTGGGTACCCGGAGGCGCACGGCGGACGGCCAGGACGAGGCCGCTGCACCGCACTAGGTTTTCAGGTTCTGAATGGCGGGCGCTTCCCGTTGGCGCCAGACGCGCGCCACGAGCGCACCCCGTCGTCAGGTCCGTAAATCCTCGGAACAGGCCGCGGGGCAATCCGACCGAAAAGGCCCAGACTAGAGGTTTGAACGCGGGCGCCCGAAGACGCTCGCGCGCCTCGGAGGGTTGGATCCCCCGCTCGGCTATAGACGAGACTTTTTACTGGTTTCTTCGTGGAGAAAAAGGTACAGTTGGAAAAGCTGGTGTCTGTGACTACAGACGGGGCTCCCGCGATGACGGACCGGCATGCAGGCTTCATTGCGCAATGCAACGGTGACCCAGACTTCGCAAAATTTCTACATTACCACTGGATCATTCACCAGCAGGCGCTATGTGCAAATGTAACCGGCTTTAATCATGTGATGATACAAAAATATCAGAGATCTGATACCTCTGACTTTCAAATGTTGAAACAGATTAACATAAATAAAAGTTGCATGTTTAAATATGTATGTGTAGCTATACCATCATTGTTGTGGAAATCATTATTAATAATTATTGTGAGGAATAATTAACTGACATGTGATCAAACAGTCTCTTCACATATATTATTATTATTAAGGTGATCTGTGCAGCTTTGTTATTCAGGAAGTTTGTATCAAACAAGTAGCCCTTCGTACTACTCGGTACCCTTGAAGTAGCTCTCAGTTTAAAAAAGGTTGGTGACCCCTGCTCTAGAAGCTTCCAGTTACACCTGGGCAATATATCGATATTCGATATCAATATGTCTATATGAGACTAGATATCATCTTAGATTTTGGAAAGCGTTATATGGCATGAGTGTTGTTTTTTTCCCCCCTGATTTTAAAGGCCCACTCTAACTAATTAGACCTTTTCTACAGCTTAAAGTTGGATGGAGCTACGCTGGTAATTATGTTGACTCTTAACAGGTGCAACACAACAGGTGCGAGAGGGAGATGCTAATCAATGAAGGTCTGTACAAACCCACACAGTCTAATCTAAACACCTGTGTGGGTACACCTGTTATCGCCCAGGAGACATACCCTGATAAAAATATATTTTATTAAACTAGATTGAACCAAATTAAGTACATTAAAGTGCCAATTCAGGACTGAAGATGTGGGTGGCGATGTCGGTACAATCAGTGGTGTAAGTGCATGAGTGATGGATATGGTTGTGTGGGTTTTATCAGGTGCAAAACAAGGCATAAGAATAAACTTACTAAACCAAACAAATGTGTGCCAGTAGGCAGAGGGCTGTTCCACACTTTATACTTGATGACATTACAGATGTGAGTTTTTTTGATTAGGGAGAGAGCTGTTCATGTTTACTACTATTGTTGGACTGTCGTACACCATAGGAATGACATGTATGAACTTTGGAAATGGCCGTAGTTCCCCTTTAACTTTATTGACATGTTTTCCCCACATCTCATAAATCATGTTATGGAAAAGCTCTGATCCATTGTCCCTGTGTGTATTCCATCATGTAATCAGGCTTCCCCTGCCCTTTAGCGGACCCTTGCTATGATGTATTAATGCTGCGCCCCTCCACTCCCCCAACAACACTTTATAATTCAGCAGCCAACCCTTCAAAGATCCTTTTAAGGATCAGTTGTGGGCCCATTGTGCAAAAACAATAAAAAAGTAATTATTGTTACTCCCCTCAGGAGATGTGTTTTTAAAGGTTAGAATAATAACTTCACAACTAGTCGCACACAAACACACTCGTAGCCTCACGGCGCAACGTTAACCCCTTCTGTGGCGAGATGAACAGATTTAACCTGGGCCCTGCTAGCATTCTGAACGACAGCCATAATCTCTCGCATTTATGATATTACATTTTCCGCCGTGAATCAGGTCAACTCATCTAATCCTTCTCTCATATCCACCCCCCCCCCCCGGTACAAAAAGCCGTCAGAAAACCTAAAGTGACCAATGGAACCTTATCTCCTGACACATTGAAATCAGATGGAAACATCATTGAGAATACAGAACACATTTGACACGGATTAAGGCTGCACATTTTTCTTAATCTTGATTGCACGTAAACCGCGTGTTTATCGTTTTGCAGTGTGACAGCAATCATTTGTTTTGTTTATGGTTGAACTTAATCGTACTGGACGTAAAGCACCTCGTGGTGAGGTAGAAAGATATTTTAAATGTGGAGGACGTTGCTGGTATCTGGTGCACTTCTGACCCTTTTTATAAACGGTATTACCGTATGCTGGATTACATAGTGGTTATTGAGCTGCAGCAATCGGTTAATTAATGGTTTTCATTTGCTTTTGATTGACTAAAAACAACATAATTGAGAATCGATTAATTCAAGCAAAAGTGACACATTTGATGGTGTCAAAAATGTTTTTTTCATTTGTTTGTTTCTGACAAAACCTTTGTGACATGTGACGATATCACCATTATTATCAAGATTAAGGTTAACATTAATTTGAATTATTACACCACATCGAAATTGAACTCCCCAACCCTTCAGTAATTTAATTCCATCCATATAAGCAACATGCAGGACATACTCAGGACATTGTAATTATGTATGAGAGCACTATTCAAGAAGGCTCCTTATGAAAACATCCACTTATGAGTTGAAATCATTAACATACCAACCTTCCACTAATCTTGTTCATCAGCAATAAACTTAACAAAACTCTGCAAAGAAGACAATGAGCCGCAGCCAATCAGAGGCAGAGTAGGGCGGGTCTTCGCGGAATGTGGGAGTGGAAAGAAATCAAACTACTGTAAATAACAGGCCGCTTAGCTGCTAATGGCTGTGAAAGAGGTCATTTGCATTAAAGGCACGTCAACATTTCCACTTATTGCTAGTGTGCTATTGGTTTACCTACCGCGTGCCTAAGGGTGCCTACCCCTGGGCTATAGGACACTTTTCACTTGATTCTGATGTTTTGTAGACAAAAGGATCGATTGATTAATCTAGAAGATAACTGGTCAATTCATCTAAATGAGGAAAACAATATAGTTAGTTCCACCCCTAGCTGTATTATGTACATTGATTCTAGTGTGTAATTGTCATTAAATAAGAGATGCTAGATATTATTTACATGTTGACTTGTTATCTGTGGGGTGGTTGATAATATATTCCCTCCTTAGTTTTGGGAAACCTTGTCAGCTTTTAAACTGCTTCAAAGGGATCCATATCACAGTGATTCTGCCGCTGTGAGAGCCTTTGCGTTGTGTTTTCAAGTTGTCCATCCGTCCCGTTCTCATGAACGTGATATCTTAGGAACGCCTTGAAAGTCTTCAAATGTGGCACAAATGTCCACTTAGACTCAAGGATGAACTGATTGAAATTTGCCTTTCAAAGGTCGAGGTCACTGTGACCTCACAAATCACGATTCTGGCCGTAACTCATACGTATTCTACTTTTGACCATTTCACACAACTGTCTAATAGATAAAATGATGAAGTGATGATATTTTGGACAGACAAGCAAACACGAGGCAGTCATTCTAGTGTATGAGTCTATGTTTTTAAGAATCACCGTTGGACAATCTATCGTTATCTCATTTTTTAAAACTCTTCTCTGTTTTATTTTGACAGGGCTTTTCCCCGACGTGGGTGGTGGCCATTTTCTGCCGAGGCTCCGGGGAAAGCTGGGACTGTTCCTGGCCTTGACGGGCTTCCGTCTTAAGGGACGAGACGTGCAGAGAGCTGGAGTCGCCACTCACTTTGTAGAGTCTAAGAAGGTACGGTACAAGGCTGTATGCCATTCATAAGATGGTAACAACCAGGATTTTTACCAATGTATTCATTTCAATGCATTATCTGAGTGAGAGTGGTGGTGGAGGACAGGAGCACGGTAGGGGGGAGAGGTTAAAGCTCCGCTGGAAAGCCGGATGCTGAGTCTCTGGCTGTCTCACTCTTGTTTAAAGGTGCCAACATAGCGCTGGCAGGTTGTGTTTGTCTTGCTGTTGGCGTGAGGTCAGAACAGCGGGCGGCACAGTTTATTCAGGACTCTGACCTTGAGTTTGAGGACAGATGTGCAGCGGGTGGATTTAGTTTGTTTGTGCAACTTTAACAGCAGTTTGATCAAAAACAAGGCTGGAAAAATACCTCGTACATCTATCGAATGTATGTGTTGTTTTTCTCATTGATTGAAGCCATAACCATGAAAGGAGATCCATGGAGAAAGATGCAAAGTTCCCTTTGCACTGTCCCCTTACTGCTGGCTTATTGGTTAAAACGTACGCACAAATCCAGAGTAGCTTTCAAAGATGTACCACCGAGAGGGAAAGATCTGCCTGCCTCCAAAAAACTAAATCTAGCCTAGTGAACTGTAGTGACTGCACAAAGATAAACAAATCAGCAAGCATATTTTCCAGTGGCTCATTTTAATGTCGAGCCTTCTACTTCAATAGATCCCAGAGCTGGAGAAGGAGCTGGTGGGCTTGAAGTCTCCCTCTGCTGAAGACGTCTCCAGAGTGCTGGATTCATACCAGAACCAGGTAAGACTCCTCAACGGTGAACCTCAAAATATCCAAAACAGCTTAAAAAGGGCAATGAGGCGTTCGGACATATGTTATTATATGAACGCTTGAGAGTCAGTGTCTGTCTGTGTTGATGGTTGTTCTCTGTCCACAGAGCGGTCTAGATTCTGAGAAGCCGTTCGTGTTGGACAAACACATGTCTGACATTGACAGGTAGGCCTTGAATTTCTTTTCCCAAACTTTAATCTGACAGGAGTAGCACAAAAACTAGTAACAGCGAGGTACTTACAGGATGAGGCTTATATGGCACTCAGCCCCAAGTCCCATTGGTTCCCATTGAGGATGAACAGCCGGGCAGTGTTTTGGCAGATGTTACTCAAACAGGAGTACAGGAGGGAGTGTGTTTGTTGCGGACTATTTTAGCTGAGGATTTGATGTTCTTAATCGTTTTTTAGGACAACAATGGAGCTCCGTGGCACAGAGGAACAAGATATTATAGGATTTTCGCCACACAGAAAATGCTTGTTATTACATTCTGACTTTAGTTTAATGGAGAGTGAACTGGTGTAACCTTCCCTCCCTTCAGGCTGTTCAGCTCCAGCAGTGTGGAGGGCGTCGTGCAGAACCTGAAGGCAGACGGCTCAGAGTTCGCCAACAAACAAGCCGAGGTATGCTCTTGACCTGCGGCTTGATTGCAATCACCGACACAATCAGTTTATTCTCCAAGTAATTCTGCAGAAATGTAGCGACACGGGTGCAGAGGCCTGCTGGCAGTCCCTGCCATCGACTCTCAGACACGCGTACACTTCAGTTGTGGTTCGATGAACTATTTGAGCGAACTGCAGCTCCGCAGCCCTGTTACTCCACCATCAGATAAATCCCACTGACGGTGCTGGGATGGATGCCAGGGCATTATTTGGCTTTGAATGTGAGTAATTAGTGGTTACCTCAGTTTAAGCACTTAATGGGGTTAGTCGTAGTCCTGTTGGCTGGACCAGAATCCCCTCCTGAGAAATTTCAGAGCTCTGAGCAGACCCAGAGTGGCTTCGTTCTACAAATCTTCCTTAACGATTCTAAAACCGACTCTTCGTGGATGTGACTCTCATCTCTTAATTAGTTTTTCACGTCATTGGTACGTCACGATGCTCCAGTGAGATCAAACCTGGGAGGGAAGCCGTATAACCTTATGTAACAGTGCACAAGCCCCAGATTAGACCCCCTCTCCTCATGGTCCCCCTCCTGATCGCTCCAGGATTAATAATACTGTAGAACCGGTCAGCTGTTAGCTGTTATTATGGGGGGGGGGGGGGGGGGGGGGGGGCAGCTCAGGCATTAAGCATTTATTATAAACCCACTTCTTCAGTTCCTACTACACCACTGTCTCGCCTTTTACATTAAACATTTATAGATATCTTTTTCCTTATTTACACATTGCTTTGCTTGTTTTTTTTAATTATTTTATTTGATAATTTGTATATATATATATGTGTGTGTGTGTGTGTGTGTGTGTGTGTGTGTGTGTGTGTGTATATATATGTGTATATATATACATATATACATACACACATATATATATATACACATACACATACATACATACATACATACGTATATGTATGTACACACATGTATACATATATGTGTATATTATTTTTTTAAATCTAAAAGCACAATAAGCAGTGCATCACTACCTTTTAGTTTGAAGTACACAGAAAAGTTCCCTGTGTCTCCTCTTCCAGATACTGTCCAGGATGTCTCCCACGTCCCTCAAAATCACCCATAAGCAGCTGGAGGCGGGTGCGACTCTGAGCCTGCAGGACGTGTTGGTGATGGAGTACCGGCTGAGCCAGGCCTGCATGGTAAAAACAGAGACGTTATCGTCACGCATCAGCTTCATTCTCATGCTTTTCACTCTTGTAGTAATCCTAATTGGGTAGGAATTGAAGGATTGGTGAATTACTCTGCACGTTGAGGAGCCCATTGTATTCTTTCACATATTAACGTGCATGTATCTTTAAAGTTAAAATGTCAGTATTACTTCATCTTAATCATCTGAGACAGCTGTTTTAGTTTAGCTATGACGTAGAGTGAAACCTAAGAGGATTGTACCTCATGGGATTGTTTCCGTTGTTTTGCAGAGGGGCTGCGACTTCTATGAGGGCGTACGAGCCGGTAAGTCACTGCAGTGCATGGGTACAACGAAATATTGTGGATATGAATTTGAGTGGTGTAGCATAGTTTATATGAATGCAGAGAGGTATGAAGACTTAAACCACAATGAAAAATGTTGATTGTAAATGTTTTTAAAGGATCAAATAAAGTTTTCATTGCTTGACAGCATCTCGGTCACATCATCAGATTCCCCCTTCTATGTCATGATTTGTGCATGTTTCCAGTGCTGGTTGACAAGGACCAGAGTCCCAAGTGGAACCCTCCGACGCTGGAGGAGGTGTCTGAGCAGGCCGTGGACCAGTGCTTCTCCTCGCTGGGAGAGAAAGACCTGAAGTTCTGATGCTTCCCGCCTTCAGACTCCCACCGCTAAGCCTCCCCCACATCCCTCATGTGATCATGAGTCATGTGAGAGGGACTGTACTGCCGAGGATGAAGAAAAGTCTGTTATTTTATGACGAGCACATGCATAGGTCACATACTCAATAGGTTGTCTCCATACTGTTTAAAACTGTGAAGAAAATCCAGGCTGCTCCTCTGCAGAAGCGATAGCTAACAGATGCTCTGTGTTTCACACATGAAACATGTTTAGTGTAAGCTGGCTCTGCAGTGGAAGTGGAGTGTTTTTTCTTTACATAAGTTGTAGAGCAGTAACTCTCCCTTCTGCTGCAAGTGCAAGGACTCTGCCGCACAGCAGCATTTACACGAGGACATGATCTCACCACTGAGTGCTTTATTACATTTCCTGTGGGTGTTTGTTGATGTGACATGGATCGGTATCATCTGTACTCCTGCAGTGTGGTCCCTTCTTCTACTGCGGATAATCTATTGGCTCTATTTCTGTAGGTTTTTCTTCTTCTTCTTCTCTTTTTCCATTATTTTCCTTTTCACTAATATCTGTACTCTTTCAGATGTAACATGAATAAAACAGGACATATGCAAACAACTCTCTCTAGACAAGTGGCAGATTTAGAAGTATATCAATATTTGTTCTCAATGCAATTATTGTTACATTGCATTTTAGAGATCAAATGTGTCTGTGTGTCATGGAGTGTGTTTTTTTGTAATTAACTTCGTCTGATAGACACGTTGCCGTATTTCAGTCGGTATCAAAGCGCCTCGCTCAACATTTGTTCTCAGTCGTTGCATTATTTATGAGCCAGCCAGCCAGATTGGGCCTCAATGCTGGAACAGAGGGCAATAAAGAGAGCTGATGGCCTAACAGAAAAGGATGTGTGGTCCTGGTGAGTGAAGAAACGGCTTGTACTTCAAAGAACCACGTTTATTGAGGTTCGTGAATCTTTTTATGACCTGCTTGTAAAGTGCTCTTGTGACACAGCGACAGTTCGTTATCAGGGTGCGAGCGCAAAGCTGCCGCTCAGGTATGAAGTCTGGAGATTAAACATTTATTTTAGTTTTAGTGTTGGGTTATAAACTGGTCCGTTTGACCTTCAGTGCATAGTTGATGTGACTGGCATAACTGTCCAAAAAAGTTCATTAGAGACCACGGTCTGTTACAAGTGAATGACGGTTGTTCTACAGGCGCATGAATAACACGTGGAGCAGGTTTCAGAACAGTTTTTGAATGATTTGGAACACCTTTTACTTCATGTCTGTTTGTCTACCTGCTTCACCTTCACCGTCTGACTCTATCCTATTCACCGAGCACCAGCAGCACTGCCGCATGCAGTCTGAGGCTCTCTCAGTAAGCAGACAGGATGACCTCCGCATACTGTAGACAATAAACAGAGTATTTCTGTTACACGGATAAAGTCCTCATGCTTTTAGGCCACCGTTTGCTTTACAAACTAGCGCTGGCCAGCAGTCACTTGTAAATCCTTTTGTTTGTTCTTCATGCAGCTGAACATTTAACCCGCTCTGTGTTCACTCTCATACAGGATGCAGGATACGCGCCTCTCTCGTTTGACAGGTGTTTTAAATACATACTGTTGAGGCTTGTTAATAAAGGCACCTGTGTGAGGTTGTTCTGAAGTCGTGGTTTAGAAAATAACAATGAAATATTTAAAACTGATACAAGGCATAAATCAGATTTATTGGCATCATCAGTTTTTTACACATACTGGATGTACAGTTTGCTAGTTCAGTGAATATTAGACTACAGGAATATGCAAAACGTCACTCATGTTATGTTATTCTTCATGATATATCCACAGGCCGACATTGTATCGTCTTACGAAGCTGCTTCCCGGAGGCCAATTCTAGCTTTTCTGGCGAGTCAGGTCACATGGGTTCTGTCACTGCTCATCTGGCTACTTGTGTTTCACTTTATAGTCAAGTCAGCTCCTCTTGTTTTGCTTCAGCTCCACTGCTCTCTGGCTGCTGTTTTCATCTACGGGTCACTTTGACTGCTGTACAGGAGTTGTGATTCTTTGTGGAGAAACTCTGTTTTACAGAGCTGTCGATTAAATCAAAATGTCCTTTAGTTGACAAAATGAATGGTTGTTGTTGTAAGAAGTTCGTTGGTTTAGGACAGCCCTACCTGTCTTTGTCATATATGATAGTAAACTGGACATCTTTCGGTTTTGGACAGTTGGTTGGATAAAACAAGTAACAAGCAAAACAAATACAGTGGATCACTTTGGGCTGTGGGAAATTTCAACACGCGTTTTTCAGTATTTTCTGACATTTTAAAGACTAAAAAAGGTAATGAAGAATTCAATTAACAGATCAATTGATAATGAAAACAATAGTTAGTGGCAGCCCTAATTGAATCCATACTAAAGGGCACAACAGCCTGAGGGATTCTATCCTTCTCGTGATGAGTAAATCCTTCAAAAAAAGTGTTGGCGGACGATTTAGCAGCCGTCTAACGAAACACCTGCTGGCAGTAAATAATTTAAATTGGGTGACCTTTAAAAACGACAAATCCCGGTTTTCAAAAGGTGACATTTGGCAGATGTTTGAATGAAGACAGGCGTTCTCACTGGATCCAATTTTTAACTCTTTCTGGTGCAGGTACAGTTCCTTCATGGCTGTCAAAAGAAGGAAAATCCAATTCACTGCTTTTCTTTTAGACGAACCACAAGACCCGATCTATGCCAGAGCTACAACGATGAATCTCTTATGAATTTGTAAACAAAGGTGATACCACAATTTGTAAAAATGATTCTTTTCTCAGTGACGACATCACACTCAAAATGCACAGCAATGTCTGACATCAACATTATGGCACCATCTGTGATGTATTGCCTAAGAAATACCCGGTTTGGTGTTGGTATTCTCAATATCATTAAAAGCAACTTGTAAAAAAAAAAAAGAAATGTGCATCTTAAATTGCATGAACTGAGCAAATCACATTCTCTTCACACTGCCATTGGCTCTTTCTTGTGCTGTGGAAACAGGCCTTTTTGGTTCTCCTTTTAATCCCAATGGTTAATAGAAAACAGTGTTCTGCACAGCAGGGAGATTAGATTTATATAATTTTATCTGAAGCAAAACAAATGCAGTCAGATTAAGAATCAGGAATATGGCGTGTCATCTCTAATCTTTAGTGTGCTCACAACACGTATGGGACCGCCCCAACAGATTAATCTGCCGACACAGATTAGTGCAAACTATGTTTCAGAGTTGGTTTTTTAGAGTGATGTTTGATACACATCATATCTGACTTAGAGAGGTCTAGAAACCTAAGTCAGCAGCCCTTTGATCAATCATTACCCAGCTCACCTAAACAATACAGCTTGTTAAGGCTGTAATGCTGTTAACGAGGTCTTTTTGAATTACGCTCTTCACCAAAATGGGCACCATGTCAGACAGCACTGAAACAGCAGGGGCCAGTTGCATAAAACTAGACCTAGTCTTAGTCTTAAATATAACTTTAAGTCAGACTTGCTATAGACTCTAAAAGTTACCTGTTGCATGAAGCTTTGCTGTGAGTGACTAAAGTAGGCCTGTCGCACACGGCATTATGGGTGAAATAAGACTTCACAGAAGAGAAAAAACAGTGGATGCAACAGCGGAGAAAATAAATCCAACGGTCGTTTAAGATGTTCAGAAACAATTCAGGAATATGGTGCAACAATCCCAAAAAGTTCTGAACAAACAGTTGAAATAATTAGCTAAAAATGTGCTAAAAGTAACAAATAAACAGTTGAAATATTTAGCTAAAAGTTATGGAAAAAACGTTTAAATAGTTAGCCAACTGATCTTCTAACCGACTGTTGCCATCGAAGACAAGTCTAAGGCCAAGACTAGACTTGGACTAAGTTTATGCAACTGGCCCCTGTATTGGTTAGACTTCCCAATGCAATGTCACTTACACATCAACTGTATTGTATTGGTAGTGGTTAGTTTTCTATCAATACTGAAACACTGTCGGTGTTGTAAGAGAAGACCTGGGGAGAAGGCAAGTGGAGAGAAAGATACCCTGCCACTGTTGGCTTATGGCTTGTGTTAAAGTATTCTTACGGTTGCTGGTTCCTACTATTACGGTAATATCTACAACACCATTCAAAGCTGTTGTCACTGCAGATAGTTGTATGACAGCTTAAGTGTCGTCACCAATGCTTTTCAGTAGAACCTATAGCCAGCAATGTAACTTGAATTTTGGGCAAATCCCTATGACATCATTACCTGTGCACAAATCTGCAGCTACACTACATCTCAGTCCAGGGACCAAAGACCAGACCTGTGTAATGTACCTTCTGATATAAATCATACATTACAAAACAGTGTTGGGCTCAGAGTAACATTCATTAAGGACTTTGGCGGTTGTGAACCTGTATTCCAAATATATCTACTCCGTCCCCTGGTTAGTATCGTTTGCCCTCCATTATGGCGCGGCACCACCCTATTTTAACAAGTTGTATATATAGATTGGGCTTCAAGGTTTGCATATTTGTGCTTTTGTCCTCAATAGGGCACATGGCAGTATTTCTCGGTTAGGCGTTGCACAATAGCACAAAGTTGACAAAATAGGCCTACAACATTTTTACATAAATCACGTTTTTGTTTTTAGTTTTTCTTTAACTCCAGTTCTGTTGACAAGCCAAATCCTCTTTGAAAAGTGTCAATCCTCTCTCGGGCACTGTTTTTTTGTTTTTGCGGCTGAGAGGCCAGCAGGTCCCCAGTAATCTAGGTCCTAATGTAAAAAGTTCCCACGTTGTGACTTGTGTACACAGAGTATCCTGGAATGAAATACACCATTCGTGCACATGATTTCCTGGCGATTCATCGTGAGGACCCTGCCTGCTTGGATGGAGGGCTGCGGTCGAGGCTACCTAATGGCAGTGTGGGAGAAGCAGAGCGGAGGAAGACGCTCCTCTTTGCAGATCAGCCACAGGGTCTCCAGGGAGGCCATTAAAAGGAGAACTTCAGCCCGCAGAGCTCTTTGTCAGAGCAGAAGGAGCCGGACAGCTCGGTGTGTTTTCTGACCTGATAGTCGCAGTGAAGGTTTTCAAGTGAGAGTCTTGACCAAATGAAGGGATCTATTAATAACTCCCTCCGTAAGAGGACTGAATCTTGGCCCTGGGGCAGCATCAATGACTGGGGTAGACTTTCACTGGCAAGGGGGACCATTAGAATTCCAGGTAATATCGGATAGCATTTCTTGCTTTGCGTTATGGGTCCAGCCACAGAGGGCCAAGACCTACTGGTTGAGGGGACAAATAAGGTCAGAGACAGATGAGCTATCCAACTGAAGACACTGCAGGCTCCAGCTTTCATCCAGATAATCACAGGAATGTGGACAGGATCAGGGTGCTTTGGTCGCTTTGGAGAAGGGGTTTTTAGGTTCAATCCCAGTATAATCCAAACCAAAAGTAGGTCAAATCGAAATAACTGACAGCTCATTCATATTCCTGCACACAGCAGGTAGATTCTTGAAGGATTCATTCTGAACGAAGGTGCTTGAGACCAGTGGCCTTGTTTAATCCCACGTACAACCACAAGTATCGATTTCAAGGCAGTCTCGGCCTTTCCACTGCGGCATCCCTTCTCATGACGTCATGGCACGTCACATTCAATGTAGGGGATGTCGCTGTAACGGTGGTCTACCTCCACCCACTGCTGCACGGCCCGGGCCACGATCTCCTCGGAGAGCCTCTGGGCGTACTCCAGCAGCACCGGGTTGGCCTTAAGGGAGCTTTCCGGCGAGCCCATCTCTGAGTGAACCAAGTAGGCTTTCTCGCCCTTGCGCTCCACCTTCTCTGTGGAGTTTGCATTCTGGGCAGCGGAGTCGCTCCTCTTGGATTTGACACACCCCATACTCTGGAGGATGTCGCATTGATTTACTTTAGGCTGGGAGGTGTGCGAGAGTCTTTGGTTAGATTCCTAACTCGCACATCAATGTTGTCAGTCGGTACATCCCAGAAGCAACCCTGTGCTTCCCCTCGACTTCTCTCTGCTGTGGTCGGCTTTTCAGCTTCTGTCATCCGCTCCCCCTCTCATCCATGTCTGAGTGCCAACGTGTGTGGTAAATTCAGAGGGCGCTGGGGCGCAACCGGCTAGGAGGCCCATCCCCGTGTGGGTCTGATGGCGTTGAAACAGTCGGTCTTGCTCCCTTGCTGGCCAGAACCCATCGCTTCCTCAACTGCAGAAAAAGAGACAAAGCGGTTTTTAGTGATTTGATTTCCATCAGAGGCAGCCTACGAGTGCCAGATGGCGGCAACGAGGAAAGGATTTTCACAGTGGCTGTGGCAACTACGTGACCCAGGGCTCCAGCAGCCGGCTCGAGGTCAAGGCCTCTGGCGGCTCACCTCAGCACGGTCATTCCAGAAACACACTCTGCCCCTCTGCACATCAGCTGCGTTACACATTCACCTCCCCCCCCTCCACTACCTTCGGAGTGTTTTATGACTCAATCCCTCGGCCTATTTTGTGTTGCATGACACAGGCACGCCTGTCCCTAGCTTGAGTGCACTGATGCTGTTTTGTTGTAAGCCTGTGTCTCCCATCTGTTCCACTAAATCAGCCTCGCAGCCTGATTCACAGTGACAGCTCCTTTTCCAGGACTATGGGCCTTGGTGCACAGCAAACATGTGCTTCATTCAGAAAGCTGCATGCTGTAGTCTACACAACACCAGGCCATGAATGATTTATGCAGAGCAGAGAGTCTCCCTGTGAGTAAAACAACATTTGGAGGCGCACACAACCACAGAGGAATTTGAACTGTCACTAAATCATCCAGATCTGGTATTATGTTAATGAGATTAAATAGCGGTAAGTGTGTCTTAATGTTAATGTGCACACCAAAATGTGAGAGCATCAATTAGCTGTCAGACAGACACATGGGATTTGGAATAAACCTGATAATTTAATGAATGAAAATACCTCCGCAAACATGAGATCACAAATGAATATGACAACAGGATGTGCTGAGATCCCGTAAAGCTGTACATACTTTTAACAGAGTGTGGCAAATGCGTCAGGGTTTCCTCCATTCCAACAAAAACATAATCCGGCGATGGAAGAAATAACCCAAAATCGTTCAAATAAACAATAATCCGGGAATCATCTGTTGTCGCGCTGGTTCTTCTGCCCACTCCTCAGCTCCGCAAACAGCATCCGAGCGATTTCAATTTAAAACGTTATTGATTGTGTGCAATGTGTAAAGAAAAACAAACAATATATACATCTCCGAAGTTGCTGCTGCTCACTGGTTTGGGCTCCGAATCAGATTTCAATATAATCTTTAAAGGTGGGGTAAAAATCCCAAACTGGTGGACCAGACGGCAGAGGTTTCCCTGTTGCCTTCACGCCGGTCAAACGCCGAGTGGCGCTCCTCAGCAGAGGGGAAAGCAAATGTCTGGACTGAGTTTAAGTGCAACGACGCTGCACGGCAACTACCGAGCTGCAGCGGCGCTCAGGAGGAGAGCGAGTCCAGGCGCTGCACACCGACGGCGGCTCTGCACCGCCGCGGGCTGGTACGACACTGCCATCTGGCGGTGACACGGAAACGCTGCATCGAAATAAAAAACCTCAGTGCCAAAAAATGACCACACTGATCTTCAGTGTGTTTGCGTCAGTGGTGGAAAAATAATATAGATTCTTTACCTCAGTAAAAGTCACTATTGTTTATAGGCTACATTAGCCTATATTAGTGGATTGTATTCTTACTCACTGTAAGCGTTTTAAATGTGTAGAACTCAAAAGTTATTCTTAGAATTAATTTAATTTAATCATTGAAAGTATTTCCATGGGAAGAAATGGCTTTCTTTCAGCCTTAAGCAATTCTGTAGGGCCAACATAATTTACTTTGGTTTGATCAATTTAATTTAATTTACTAATGTAATTTCAGTACTGTAAAATTAAGTTGGACTTATCTTTAGTAAATAAGATGCATCAACCCAAATGTATTAAGTTGACCCAAGCATAGTAAATTATGTTGGATACAACCCTAGTAAAATAGCTGGATCAACCCTGACAAATGAAGTTGACCAAACTCAAGTTAATTAAGATGGACACAACCCTAGTAAATAAGTTGAACCAACCCAAGTAAATTAGGTTGGAAACAAACCTAGTAAAAAATATGAATCAAGCCTAATACATTAATCTGACCCAACCCAAGTACATTAAGTTGGCCCAACATAATTACTAAATTATAAAAGAAAGTCATTTAACCATGTGGAAATACTTTCCAGGATTTAATTAAGTTAATTCAAAGAGTTATTTTTTGACTTTATTTTATCTGAAGCTGGTGGAAGAGGAAGAGCTATTTTGACTACTTCTTATAGTTGGGTAGTTTATTACCAAATCATTATTATACAAGCTCATGTTTATAACCTATATAGAATCCCAATTTTCAAAGCAACTAGTAGGCTAAAGCTACTTTGGGGTATATCTTTCGATGCTAACTTGTGAAACAGTCTTTTACTTGCAAGATATCTGTCTACGTTGCCTTATTCAGAATCAGAATCAGAATCAGAATCAGAATCGGCTTTATTGGCCATGTATGCGTGCGCATACATGGAATTTGACTCCGGTTACACATTACTCTCATCGTACATACACACATATGAAATATATACAATAAACAAGAGAAATATAAGAAAAACAAGGACATTTAACAGCTATATACAATATAAGTATAAATATATCCCAAACAAAAGTGTGTATGTATATATATATATATATATAATACAATAGTGCAAACAGAGGTAGTGCAATATTACTTATTTATTGTTCATGAGAGTGACGGCCAGTGGAAAGAAGCTGTTCCTGTGTCTGGTGGTTTTGGCGTACAGAGCCCTGTAGCGCCTACCAGAGGGGAGGAGTTGGAACAGCTTGTGTCCAGGGTGTGAAGGGTCTGCAGTGATCTTTCCTGCCCGTTTCCTGACTCTGGAGGTGAACAAGTCCAGGATGGAGGGCAGGCTGGAACCAATGATCCTCTCTGCAGACCTGACAATCCGTTGTAGTCTGTTTCTGTCCTGTTTGGTGGCCGATCCAAACCACACAGTGATAGAGGAGCAGAGAACAGACTGGATGATGGCTGAGTAGAACAGGATCAGCAGCTCCTGAGGTAGGTTGAACTTCCTGAGCTGGCGCAGGAAGTACAACCTCTGCTGTGCCTTTTTCCGGATGGTGTCGATGTTGGGAGCCCACTTCAGGTCCCGGGAGACTGTGGATCCCAGAAACCTGAAGGTCTCCACAGCGGATACAGTGTTGTTATTCATTTAGCGCATGCTCTTATTCCTTAAGAACAATGCAGTTAATGTCCACTTTATTGGGTGAATTTTGACTTTATGAATTCAGATTTAATAAGAAGAATAATTAGAGGTGTATCAGTTTCTGGATGTGGTCTTTGGCGGCCAACGTGATCAATGCTGCATTCTTTTTTCATGCTACCACATATGTCACACACTTGAGAGAGCTGAGTGGACTCTGAAAGCACCAGGGCTCTGTAAAATCATACAACTTGTCTGGTTCAGAGACAGGGTCACTAATGTTTCTACAGCTGACTGGGAAGTCGCTTTTCCTGAATGGATTTTACATTTCAAATCATCAGATTGATTTATGGCCTTTCTGATCTGAACGACACGAACTTGCCACACGATGGCGCTGTCCTCTCATGTGCTGCAACCAGGGTTCACCAACAAGGATTTGGACAAGTCCTGGACTGACGGTTTTCTCTAGCTTTGCTGTTTTTTGAATTTTTTGAATTTATCCCAGTGCGGGGAACGATGTAGCCTATTTTTAATTTTACACGTGCCGATAATCAGATTCTCTCACCTCGAGAATGACTTGACTTGACCTGGCTAAAATTGTAACTCCTATTTTTACTCAAGGATTAAATGTATTTCGACAACCAGTCTCCACCATGTGCCTGCCATCAAAGACAATTCGAGGTTAAACGTGCAAATCTGACAAAAATACTAGATTTAAAGTGCAATATTTTTAAACAAGCGTATTAAAGCACAAACTCACGAATCCGCCTTTCTTGCTTTCTTTCATAATATGCTGCATATAGGCTATTCTGTTGTTTTGTGTTTATTTGCTTAGCTCTTCAAGTTAACTCAAACTGTATTATACCACCAGGGATAATTTGGCTGCAGCCAGGATTACAAACATTCATCATAAAAAACATTAATCACATAATGCAACAGTCTGGACATGTCGCAGGGACACAGTACAAGTGCAAGATCACGTGAAATGAAGAGTGCAAACAACTGAATGCCAAAGAACCTGCATAAGCCCTGTATAAGCAAATTCAGAAGCCCTTTGCGCAATCACTGTAAGAAAAGTGAATTTATCCATCCGTGGACACGTTAAGCACATGCCCACAGTCTCCATCCCTTTATGGTTTGACAAGGGAAAAAAAGTTGTCATGTCAGTCGGTTAAAACTCATTGTTGCCTGTCCAGCCAATCATAGTTTTTGACGACACAAAAGAGGCTAAAGTTGGAGTATAAAAAGGTGTGCGCTAATAAAGTATGATGCCTATCAGAGTGCGACATTAATCCAAACCCAGTCCAGTCGCGCAATAGGTCCAGCACAAACCAAGGGATCTTTTTAAACCAAACTGCACACCTTAGAGACAATGCATCTGCCTCAGACTGTGCTGTATCTTAGCTTGCTGATTGCTTTGGGTCCAGTAGTTTTGAGCGACCAAGAGACGCACCAGCAGCCCTCCGTCACCAGCCCAGAGGACACGGAGCAGTGCGCTACCTGCGAGGTCCGGCAGCAGATTAAAACCATGCGATTAAACGCGATCAAATCTCAGATTTTGAGCAAACTGCGGATGAAAGAAGCTCCTAATATCAGCCGAGATATTGTGAAGCAGCTCCTGCCCAAAGCGCCGCCGCTGCAGCAGCTTCTCGACCAGTACGACGTGCTGGGAGATGACAACAAGGATGTGGTTATGGAGGCGGACGATGAGCATGCCATCACGGAGACAATAATGATGATGGCCACTGCACGTAAGTCTTTATTTTGCTTTGTTTTTCGCATTATGACAAGGACGTGGTCAGACGTCTCCAAAATAGTTTTTTTTTACGCACGGGACAGAGCGCACGAAATACGCTATCAATAGTATTTGTTTTGACAACACGTACATTTACCAGGTTTTTATATAGGACATGTGGATATACCAGCAGTACCAATATTTAAAACTGCAAAAAAAATAGGTCAGGGGAGTTTGGAAGACAGCGTGCGCGGTCATTACGCGCACAGACTGTAGGCTTTTCTAAACTTTATTAGCCCACTTTCAGAGTTCAAACGGCGTGTCAGAGATGTTTCTTTACACCAGTTTATTTCTTTATGTGAATTTCAACTGCACATGGTCATTAACCCCTTTCTCTCTCTCTCTTGTGTGTCTCCAGCCGAGTCCATCGTCCAAGCGGACGGGGAACCAACGTGCTGCTTTTTCTCTTTTACTCAAAAGTTTCAACCCAATCGCATAGTCCGGGCTCAGCTCTGGGTGAATCTGCGCCCGTCGGACGAGGCGACCACAGTGTTCCTGCAAATATCCCGCCTGATGCCGGTCACAGACGGGAGCAGGCGCATACGCATCCGCTCCCTGAAGATCGACGTGAATGCCGGGGTCAGCTCTTGGCAAAGTATAGACGTCAAACAAGTGTTGGCTGTGTGGCTGCAGCAGCCGGAGACCAACTGGGGCATCGAGATTAACGCCTTCGATTCGAGGGGAAATGACTTGGCCGTGACCTCCGCAGAGCCCGGAGAGGACGGACTGGTGAGATGAACCACTATTTTACATTTAACTGGAACCTTATGATAAAGTTTTGTATACAAGTGATCGCTAGCAGTTTGTCTCATCCGTTAAAGTGAATAGTGTTGGCGGCATGGGGGCAGAGCTGTTTACTGCTACAGCAGCTTAATTAGCCCATTGTATCTGTCCTAATCAATATGATGATTATTATTACAATAAATGGACCATCCTGCATGAAACAAAAATAATTTCTAAAAGTCCAGTGCATTTTGGTTTCTCTGTTGTGCCATTCCGGAGGTTTTAACTTTGGGCTGTGCAGAGAGGCTTTGCAGAGTCAGCAGGTGGTTAAACATTCATGCATTTCACTGCTGGAAGAGGGAATCAAGATTTAAGACTTTTGAAAGCTGTTAATCAACACAGACTCCATGCAGGCGCACACCTGCATTTGGACAAATGCCCAGTCCACAATAACCTCAAATCTTATCGCTTGATTACATAAAAGTCACCTGCCCCACATTCCTTAAAGTATTCTGTATGACTGTGCAAATCAGAGTAATTGCCGGCACACACACACACACACACACACACACACACTGCTGCTATCAATGACAAACACTTATCGTACGGCTCAACTACTGGCACGGGCTCTCAGGCAATTAGAATACCTAGACGGCTGTGGTTAACCAACCGTCAGATGATTTAATTTCTTTAAAACTCAAAGTTTCATAATATTATCGGGCCATGTTTGAGAACCAGCTGCCAAAGGGTCGAGGGCACCAGATTAAAAGATGCAGGAAGAATGCTGTCATCCGCCTCCTTTTGCAAACCAGCTATTTTCAAAGTATTCACACGCGCTTTGTCGTTGCAGCAACCGTTCATGGAGGTGAAGATCTCAGAGGGCCCCAGGCGTGCCAGGAGAGACTCGGGCCTGGACTGTGACGAGAACTCTCTAGAGTCCCGGTGCTGCCGTTACCCGCTCACTGTGGACTTTGAAGACTTTGGCTGGGACTGGATTATTGCTCCAAAGCGCTACAAGGCCAACTATTGCTCCGGGGAGTGTGAGTACATGCACTTGCAGAAGTATCCGCACACCCACCTGGTGAACAAGGCCAACCCCAGAGGGAGCGCCGGCCCCTGCTGCACTCCCACCAAGATGTCGCCCATCAACATGCTCTACTTTAACCGAAAAGAGCAGATCATCTACGGCAAGATCCCTTCCATGGTGGTGGACCGCTGTGGATGCTCTTGAGTTGGGACGGGGAGACCGTGGCGAGAGGCAGAGGGGAGGCCGGAAGGGCTGTGGCTTCATCCGTCCTCCAACTTCAAACTTTTTAACACAACCAGTCCACCAGTTCCAATGCTTTCCTGCAGAACACGGTGCAGTAGAACCAGAGTAGAGGCCACAAACAGCCCGACCTTCCCGCAGGGCAGCGCTATCACAACCCGGCATAGCTCTTACTTTTCTTTCCTCCAGTGAAATCTTAGCCATAGAGGCTTGAAGTCAGATGGATGCAGAAACATACACATACTCACACACATGCCGGACCGTGGAGGGAATGTAGACAGAAATGATCAAAGTTATCCAAAAACTGTTTTTCCCCCTGTATCTGTGTTCTGTGCTGTCCATTTATACACACATGCCGACAGATTATACTCGTACGCCGTCTACTCCACTCCACTTCACTTGTAGCCAACATAAAAGCTATTACACTTTTTTGCTAAGATATGTGTTTGTGATAATCATTTTTCAAGTTATGTTGTCAGAGTGAAACCAGGAATCCTCATGGACGTTTTGAAAGGGCTTGGAAAAACACAACTGGAGACTCATAAGAGTGATATTTCTCACTGGCAGAACGTGTTTTAGTTCACATAGGGTCATAGAAGTCGATTAAAAAAGATGAAAACTGGTCGCGCGGCAAACCCTTAATCACTCCCATATTAGTTGAACTGCATCACTATCTTGAAAAATCGAACGCAATCCTAAACAGAGGTGATGACGTTGTGGTTGGACACTCCTGAGATCCTATTGACACAAAACTTTCCATCAGGGTGAAGTACCACTTTAGGTCCTGACATGTTTTCATGTACTCTACCATACATACATGCAGCAACATACCCGACCGAGGAGCACTCTTGCTCAGACATAATCTTCACTATCCAACAAAACAGCCTGACCCTGGACCCTGCCCGATACACTTGAATTATTCTGATTGTACATTCACATGACTGGACAGAAGGACTTGAACTGAAGGCACAGTGAATGCAGCCTACAAATGAAAAAAAAAAAAAAAATGTGTTTAAGACAGAGAAAATGGATTGTCGAGATTGTATGAATGTTGAGATCACTCTGTCGACAAACAACAGTTTGCACTATGGCACACCAATAGAAGGAATTGGTTGCTACAAAAGTTGTAAAAACTGATTTTGATATGTTTGCTAATTTGTATTGTATACATATGCCATTGTTTCCATGAGGAGTTGCCTTTCTAAACCACCTGTTGGTAAATGTATAAAACCACAACCTAGCAAGATGTACTGCAGCAACTCTATATACTTGTTTTAACAAATAAAGTTTCTAGCTTGTTTGTTGAGTTTTGTTTCTTTGAGTATTTTGTATTCTGACAGCATGTCCTACCAACTGCACTTCACAAAGCAAGTATGCTCATTTCCTATAAAATCTGATTCTATACTGTTGCATTTAAGCTACATTTAGTTGCGATTCAGATTCATGTAAATTCCTGGAATACGTGGGGGACACAATGTCTTCTTGCATTCAATTTCCCAAATCAAACATAATATGAAATTACCCCCTGCAACCATAAAACAGTGTCGGTGGCTTCAGAGATGACTTAGTGTCATTCTGCTGACTCAGATCATGTCCGAGCTTGATGTTTCAGTATGAGTAACACCGCCATGACCTGAACCTGAACATATTAGCACCATTTCACACTTCAGCAGCTGAGAATCTTTATGCCTTCAACAAATGGTGTAAACTGATTACGTGTGAGTGCGTGCACTGGGTGCATTGGGGTGTGTGTGTGTGTGTGTGTGTGTGTGTGTGTGTGTGTGTGTGTGTGTGTGTGTGTGTGTGTGCATGGGGAAAAGTAATGACAACACGCACACCGTCTACCTGACTACACTTGCACAATCCCATCACCATAAGCCTGTTTTATTGTGAGCGTAATTCAGCCCAATTTCCCTGACTTAGCTTCTTTTTTCTTTCTTTTTTCTTCCAATGAAGGGATGTTGAAAGTATTGCTGTCTAATGAGAGGATGTGAACTCTGGTGCGCTCTGACAGCATGACCTATCCGACTGACGGCCTCATTGAGGCTTGACTTCCGCCCAGTAGAGGGCGAATTGAGCACTGCCCCCGAGAGCCACTTCCTTTCCTGCTGAGAGCTGGAAAGCTGCCATGACGATCGGCAGCAGCAGTGAGCAGACGGGCAGAGTGGATCCACAGAACTTCTTCTCCCTGGGGGGAAGGATTTTAGATTCTATTTGCTGGTGGGGATGTCTGAAAAGATCTGTAAACAAGAGAACACTCAACAACACTTAACAAGAGATAAGTTAAGGTAAAATACCAAATTATAATTTGAGCTTTATAAATTATTGCTGATTCAAAAGCACAGGGCAGTACTGTGATATTTTCATCTGCAGTTCGACATGGGCATGCACCTTTTATGAATCTAATATTCTTCAACAGTTTCCAACTCTTTATTTTCACATTGTTACTAATAAAGCGTGTATTGAGACTTGAGAAAATATGTATGAGTATGAAAATACCATTGCTCCCAGGTCCCATGTATATTTTCATTTTATTTATTTAACCTTTATTTAACCAGGTGAGTCCCATTGAGATTAAAAATCTCTTTTTCAAGGGAGACCTGGCCAAGACAGGCAGCAACATAAGAAAACACATAGTTACAGACAGAAAACACAAAACAAGACAAGTTAAAATAAACTAAAAGGTAAGAGACAGTGACGTAACTGAGTTAATTTAAAAAACATTGACATTTTTGGGAACCTGCCTCTATTTCTTTCATTTTAGATTTAAAAGCAGTAAGTGGTATCAGTATAAATGTCTGTTCAACTGGTTTTCATAGATTTCTGCTGCAAAGTTTCAACTTTACACATCTTTGTGTCTTCACATTTAAATGGTACAGCTGTGTATCAACCCCCAGTTTGAGGCATTTCTGCCTCTTCAGATCGTAAACATGAAAGGTATAGCTGGAAATTAGAAGAGCTAGAATCAAACAAGTATGACCGTAGTGAGCATCTCAGCATCGTACTTTTCACTTCAGCTAAAAGGTACAGCCGTAAACAGCTTGCGCCAGTATGAGCGGCTCTGATTCCTGTTTATCATGCTCAGGTGCATCATTTCATCCAGTTCTGTCCTGCACTAATTGCTGCCGTCTGCTTGTTTCAAGCGTCTTTGCGAACGGGAGCTGGGAAACTTTTTCACTGAGCGTCGCTACATCTGTCAAGAGTCAGACCCTGGAGGACTGCATCCGCCAGCGACATTCCACCTCTGACAGGTGAGGAAGTGAGAGTGAGAGAACGGGAAGAAGGATGTTGGAGGGGTAAAGGAGAAGTCCAAGGCAGCTGGAGACCCCGTTATTGGACAGGATTCCTGTTGTCATTAAATGGTGCGTGATATAACTGCTTAATAAGGTTTAATAATAATATGAAAACAGGCTTTGGTTATTGAATACTAAGAAACAAAACCTTGGCACCTTTTGAACACAAAGTTGATTTGAAGTCAAAGAAATCATATTTTCCTATTTACCGTTTGAGTATTCTGGTCCCAGTTTTGTTTTTATTTTTGCATCTTTTTGGAATTCTGGTGCTCAAAGCTTTAAAAATATACATTCAAAACAACTCTTTCCAGAAAAAGGGGAATACACAAAACTTACTGTCAACATGTTTCTTCAGTCGATCACAGAGTAATTTGACTTTATCCCCTGGGAAATATGGATATCTGTCCCAAACGTCACGGCAATCCACCCAACGGTCGACTAGTCATTTGACCGCAAACATAATATGTCAGACTCATAGTGGTGCTAGATGAAAAGCCAGGGCATCACCAAAGACACCAGTATTCATCCTCTGTCAAACAAGAATGTTTCATGGCAGTCCGTATTATCTCATTGAGTTTGGACCACACTGACCGGCCTTGCTATCTAACGCATGTTAATCTACACATTTGTGTGAGTAAGCAGAACACAAGAGACGCGGTGCCCAGAGTTTATTTTAGGACGGTCTAATAGGTCTCTAGAGAAGGTCAATGTGCGCAGGTCAAGACGCAAACAGATGGTTGCAGCTATTCCAGAGAGCTTTCACTACGAGGCCTTTCCAGGAATGTGCGATGTATGGATGGAGAGGAGTTGAACTTGACTCTAGAGATCATGGTCAAAGGACCAGAATAGAAAACTTAGCTGGGTGAAGAGAGGAGAAAAGTGAAGGACAAAGTTGCTGCAGTGTACTTGTTCTCCAGGAGTTATCAACTGAGCCGTTGAGAGTCTGTTGGGATGCGGTTATCCATTACAGTGGACCTGAAAGTCCATTTTAAAAACATTTTAATAAACATTGTACCTATGACCTGCTCAGAGACTAAAACAATAAAGCTTTTCCTCACCATGTTTCCATTATTCCATAGAAGCCATCATAGATATAATGAGTTGGCTTTAAAGAGCAACATCTGTATAGGCCTACAGATTTCCCCCACATCTGGATAAAGGAGGGGATACCCTGACCTGGCCGTGGTGCAGGGCCATGGACAACCGGTTGGGAGAGAAAAGGGGCTTGCCAGGTGCATCCCAAAACATTTGGAGCCTTTAACAGATGTGCAAATCATCTGGAGAAGTGTTGCTGACAGATCGCTCTGCGGCAGAGATCGTCCTCGACAACAACATGGTTCAAGACTGACGACAGATCAAGAGACTGAAGCAAACGTGTCTGCAAGGTTGGATGACATCATGAATTATAACTAATTATAAGGAATAATGCACTGAAATACTTGTATTGCACCCCCCCCCCAACAGGAACAAAACTCAATAACTTAAGCTTCTCAAATGGTGATATATGGCATCCTCTGAAACCCGCGGGATCGCAGCTATTAGTGTCTTTCAGCAGCTGTAGCGGGCTGTGATAGTAGTGTGTCAGGAAAAATAACGCGACAAATTCTGGCGAAGGAGATGTGAATGAAATGGGTTTTATACACACGTCTCCCCCTCTACAGACGTGCCCATTCTATTATAATCCCATGAATTTTGGGGCGAGAAAAAAAACATGCGGTCTATTCTATGCAGTATAAATGTGTTATTTTAGGTGTATTTCAATATTTCTAAACTAAACAGTCTTGGAATTAGTTGATATATGTATGACTGGAAAGCAGAGACTCTTGTGGCTCCAATGAGCCCAATTGTATTCATGTGTGATGATGTTAGTCATTAGTAGCCATTTCATTGTTTAAAACTAGACATCACTCTATAAAATGACCTGTTGTGACCTCTTGGATAATCACAGCTTCATATATCTTTATATAACCACAAACTAAAGGTCTTTGTCTTAATGTGGTATTTTGGAGGGATTTCTGATAATTAAAAAAAAAAAAAAAAAATCAACTCTAGAGTGGTAAAATATTGTTAAATTTAGTACCAAATCTGTGTAACAAATCGTTTTAACCCAGAAATTGCTGCAGCACTTAAAGAGACATAATAGAGCATGAGAATGACCATCATAATGTTCTAAGACCATGTACACTTTCACAATTTATTTTGATGAATTAATGATTTTTTCTTTCTGATTCATGACTAGAACATACACTAGACTTGGCATACACTGCTGAGATGCATCTGCATCTCATACTAATCTTCAGGTTCTCAGCTTTTAGATGATGTATACCACCTCTATGTGACATATACTGTTGACTTGCTATTTCCCCCTAAAGATCCCCCTTAAAAAACATGTCTGTGTGGGTTTCTAAGGGTTAACGGATAACGGATGGGGCATTCTTCAATAATATCAATTTGATCATGTTTTTTTCCTCTCCTTTCAATCATTATCTTTCATCTTCACCCTCGTTGATTATGGGCTGGTCAGTGACCCGACATGTTTCTGTAATGGGGGTTTGAGGTTTTAAAGATATTATGTAGAACTTATATAAAATAAAACAAGAATCCTTTTTGCTCCAAAATTACATTTTTCCCCACTACCAGGCTTGTAACATCATTACATTATAGACTATTCAGAGATATCGTTCATCCAGAATTAAAGTTTGAGAAACAACCATTTGAACCAACACCAGATTTTCCCCCATGTGTTACAAGGGGAGGTACAATCAAGTTCAAGTTTGTTAAAAACAGTTTTATGTGGCAACTTAGAGAAAATTTGAATTAATGTTTTGTTTTGGAATTGCACACAGTACTGGGAGTCCAATGTCCAATCTAACTGAAACAACGTGCCACTGGTAAGCCACTTTATGTTATGAAGGCATGATGTTCAAGATGCACATTGTAATCATGTAGCCAACCAGCAGAGGATGATCACCTCAAGCCAGACTGACAGGTTGTTTGTGAAGATCCCTCTTGGGTCTACGGAAAGCAATGAAAAGCAATAAAATCAACCAGTCTGGGACACGATAAGGGCCAGATGGCCAGCTGCTGAATGCTAGCTGTCTTCACTTCTCGAGTGATTTATCCTTTCCGTCTGCACTCCGCTTGCTTTTTCACTTAGGGATGAGGAATCACCATTCCTACCTCGAGACTGACAGTCACCTCTGGGAAACTATCATATGATTAATGACTTTATAAAGCTACTGGACGTTTGGAGACAGGACAAATTTGGTGTTCACTCCAGATATGTTTACAAAATTCCTCAATGTCAGTGTTTGTTTGCGAGGAGGGGTTAAGTGACGAGCAAAAAATGTGGCCCAAAGCCATCCAAGGTCCAAGGCAGCAAAGCATCGCATCTCTGGGGATGGAGGGTTGACAGTGATGAAGAATAGATGTTCCTCCAAGGAGACTAAGGTGGGGGCAGGTCATGGAAACCTCCTGTCTCTCGATAATATGCCTATGCTCTTAACACAGACGGATGTAGAGTAGTATCAGGTATGTGTCAAGAGGCCGGGATAAGTTTTGACATCTCAGTAATAACATTTGTACATTTTTACAGATTACTGCGCACAATTGATTTTACAAGGAGCTCAGTCGAGTGACGTCCACGCGTCAAGCAAGACTTTCAAGAATTACGCCTCTGTGTATATATCCAGGAGACTGTCTGAGCACAGGCTTGACATTTATTGATATGAAGGGAAACCCAACTTTCAAAAAGGTTTCAGAATGTTAACGGCATATTTATTTGAAAAATAAACAGTGTTTATTTCTAGGTTTGATTCTGTCAAAGCCTGAAAACATCACATGATCTACAGGCTTGCAGCTGAAGCAGATATTCCTTGAAAGCAGATTTTCATGGAGCATAGCAGCCTTGACCTATTTGCCCCGTGAATTTCTGTAAATGTACTTTGCTCTTTTCTTTAATGACCTAAAATGTATCCTTCCAAGTAACATGTCTTGGAACAGAACTTCAAAAGTTGCTGTGGGAATCGTTGACAAGTGATTAAAAATTAAAAGCAGTAGACTTGATGGCCCCACTGTGGATGCCCTTGACCCATGAAATTGAATGTGGTGTGGCTGTAAATTCTCCAACAGTTGAGAACCTGTGGCTTTTTAACACCCATCACATTAGTGTGTGCCTGAAGCCCATAAAAAGAACTAAGTGGCTCTTCTGTGGTTGGCAGAAAAGTGCACAGTCACAGCACGGCACCACCACCAATTACCAGCTGAAAAACACAAACTTAGATGCAGCAAAGATTTTATAGTTGGTCCCATATGGACCATGGTGTGGTTAACTTCTGGGAAAGTTTGGTGTTGATGTGTGTTGGGTTTTGGTGACGGATTAAAACCTCTTTGTTTGCGTCTGATTTAAAGATTCTTTCTTGTCTTTTTATGTTTCTGAAACACGTTTTAAAAGCCTCGTCAGTCATTAGGATAACAATAATTCAAATGTCTACATCTAGCGTGATGGGGTCACTTGCAGTGACGAACAATCAGACAATAATCCCCCATCTCTGGTCTATGCAGCATTTTAGCCTGTTTTTGCTTATAGTTTTTGTTTGAAGGCTCACACTGTTAGTGTGTCCAGTCCCACTACTGTGTTACCAGGAGGCAGACATTTTTAGCATATGCTTTGAAAAACAAACTGCACATGGATTATAGGATTTCCTGTGATCCTAAATTATTACATCCCTGGAATATAACACCACTGATTTCACATCATAAATTAAAGGTCCTCTATATATTCTTTTACTATGTGATAATATTTGTAGTAGAACATTTCCTCTTTAAAATAGTCTATCTTTGGAAAATACGATGCCAAACAGTCAGATCGTTTGATCTGGGTTTTTTTAGGCATATCTTGTTATTGGTTTTAATAAGTCCAAATGCGTGTATGAAGGTATCTAGGCCACCGTCATCAAACAATATGCGTGAGGACAGGGACACTGGAAGTTAGTCAGTTGGTGGTGCTCAGACAAAGTCTATAAAATGACTTTTTTTTGTATTAGTTTGAATGACCAACAACATTTTGCTCCCATTTTAGAACGTTTTACACACGCGCTAATGGTTGAAGAAATACAGCGTTCTATTTTTATATGAATTAACAAACGGACAACTTTAAATTTGAAATATTATAGGAATACTTCAGGCAGCAGTGTGTCTCTGTGATCCTCTCTCTCTCTCTCTCTCTTCTGCGACTACACGTTGCTACAAAAGTGACACTATTCTTCAGAGTATATCGGCTACAATATAGTATAGAATTTAACACTCATAATATATACCGTGGCTAAGTGGAGAGCAGGGCCGTCCTTCGACCAGAGGATCGGCGATTCGATCCCCGGCTCCGCTAGTCGCATGTCGATGTGTCCTTGAGCAAGAGACTTAACCCCAAAATGTGCTCCCGTAGCTGTGCCTACGGTGCATGAATGTGATAGAATCTGAATTGTAAGTCGCTTCGGATAAAAGCGTCTGCTAAATGACTTTAATGTAATATAGTTTAGAGAATATTATAGATCCAAGATGAAGCAGACAGAGGAGCAGGGCCGAGAGAAGAAAAAGTATTATAGATTTAGATTTGCTGAGTAAACGTTTTTGTCTTGCAGTCACAGCCCCCTGCGAGTAGTGAATGCTGCAGCCCCCTCAGCACCCCTTCTTCCTGCGTCCCTGTGCGCACATGTTGGCAACTGAAGTGGCGTTTTCCACCAGCCATCCAGACAAGTTAACAAGCTTTAAAAATGTAATTCGGAGAGGATCACCACCAGAGCAACAGGTGTTTCAGTTTCACTAATGAGTTAACTGGTGATTCTCAGCTGAATGGGTCCATGATTGCTCGTAGTAACTTACGTAGTAAAGATTGGCATAGATAGAAACTGAAATTGATTGAAGGCTTTTATGTTCTGACACCTTCATGTTCTGTTTGTGTTTTCAACAGCTGCCATCGCCACGAGCAACCACTGACACATTTGGGAGAGTCATTATTCAACATTATTTTATAAACCGAAACGCTGACAGCTTCTATGGCTGCAAGTTATTAATCATACCACTGGACTGAACAAAACACACAGATCTGGAAAGTCAATTTGTTTTGGTTGTATTTACAATCTTTGGTGGTTAATGCACTTGCATAGCTTCCCAAGCTATTGCGCTGCACCATACGTCCGTTGCCAAACTGTGTGCGCACACAAATGTACGTCATCATTGTATACAAACTGTAAAAGGGTCTTTAGGTAAAGTTACACACAGTTTACAAAGACTATTATTTGGCAAAAAAGCTGAACGGGCTCTTTGTGTTGTAATAGATTAACGCAGGGACGACGAATATTTGTAGGCCAACCCCGGACGTTAGCACCACGCTGGTTCCCTCTACATAAAAGCCAATGGGATTTTTACACTGGATTTTGGATTATTGCAGAAAATAAGCTCTGTCTCAAACAAAGGTGTATGATACTGACACATCTTGTTCAGCAACTTTACCTCTATCGCCATCGGGTCCAACACTTAATGTACACTTGCAACACCAGGGGTTATCATGCTAATAAATCACAATAGGGATCATGGTAAACAAGAATATTAGCATTGCCATTGTAAGCATGCTAGCATAGTGGCATTAGCAGCTGGCAAAGCTGTGTCAGTTCGGATTTAAGTGCAAGTCAATTATTGCCATTAAAAAACCCTTAACATAAACGCTAGCAGCAGAATATGAACACATTTATAAAGTATGTTCTGTTGATGATCTCTATGATTCAATTTAAAGGCGCTCAACTCAAGCATTAGACAGACGTCGCTTTAAACAGAGATGCATTGGTTAAAGACCAGAGTACGCTTGATATGAAGTAGTTCGTTCAAAGATTTGTCCGACCATGTCTGAAGGCCAAAGTGTGGCTATGGCTGTTCTGAACGGCCGCACTAGGACAAAGGGTGAAAGCCTGCTGTCATAGGGGCAATACATGATCACAGTTTACTTGTTGATGTTTCAAAATGTTAAAAAAACAATTGGATACGTCTGTGAACGTTAAAAACGTGTGTGTGTGTGTGTGTGTGTACGCGTGCGTATGTTCAGACCTTGTGTGGAGATCTAGTCTTTGCATAGCCAGACCTATCTCCACAGCGCTGTGCCAATGGCATCCGCTGAGTCTTCTGACGATCCGACAAGCACCTCAGTTGAGACAAGTCTCTTCGTGGGCATTTTCAGCAATATAAAAATAAAAGCTAATATGAAAGGTATGGTCTGGTTATAAATTACTTTTGAACACGCCCTAAAGATGTATGTTTTTAATCTATAAACTATATTCTTTTCTCATTTGATTGAAATTCTCTCCATCTAGTTTCACGTTTCTAAACAGAAACAGGTGTTGCTTGCGCCCATTGCTGGGCAAGGTACTCTACGCGACTACTTCTCAGAGCCGTTCCAAAAATAGAGCGGTAAAGGGGTTAAATTTAGTACACATCGTATTTTGGATTTGATGACTCTGTGCACTATTACCTCAGGGTTGTGAGTGGTGTACAGTTCCCCGGGCTGCTGATTACAACTTGAGAAGCAGTAGCTCTGCACATTAGGGCAGTAATCGGAGAACAAATATCTATCTAAGATGACGCTGTATGTGAAATGAGTATTCTTGTATCACGGTTTGGTTATTCTACATTTTGCGCCAACCAAAACTCTTCCTTCATACCCTTCTTCAGGTTGGGTTAATCATTAGCAAATACCTCAATGTGGTTGCAGAAAATGTCAAAAACAGTGAAACAGATGGCTTAAAAGACAGCTGGCAAAATTAACCGTTGCTGACCTTTTAAACAGTGCGGTCACATGGTCAAAAGATGATCATCAGTTAATCCTCGCCAATTACTCTGATATGCCCCTCGGGCGCCGACGGCAGCATGTACTGAGTAGATTCTGCTGCCGCACGCATTTCTGGACACAAGCAACTGAGGAGTGAGAAGTTTCAAACAAGGAGTGAGGGGCAAAAAAGCCGTGGGGAGAAGGGGTGAGGGGTCCTCGCTGGTATTTATCCCCTTGCCTGAGGCACGTTGCAGAGTGTTGGCCCTGCAGCAATGCTGAAGCCATCTGTGGGTTCTCTCAGCAGAGGCCGCGTAAAACAAGACGTGTGCTGAGGTTTGACCTTTCACGGTCCTAACTATAATATTATCATAAGACGAGCGGTTTAGATTGCACTCTTCCCTGTGGTGGGATAAGGTGTCCATATGGAAAGGCGATGAGTGAAAACCCCATGTGGCGTTACGTATTCCTGTTGTCCAGGTTTGGTCAAATCACAGTTAATGTTTCTTTAATAATGTTTTCCCAATGAAACCCCTCGCTCAAGTACCACCACCTCTCATTACATAAGGCCGATTGAAAATAATTAAGACATTTTATGAATGCTGAAAAAATCACATGCTTTGAGACTTCTGCCAGTCTGCTCTTTACTTAGTTGTAGAGCGAAGCCTAATTCAGCTCGTTTGCCCACAGGAAACCTCAAGCAACACTGAAAACCAGAACGGTGACGTAATCGACTAATGTCTTTAGGAAGTGGCAACACCACAAGTTAGCGCAGTGTCAAGGATTTGCTAAACTTTGTGGCTGAAATTACAGTGCAAATCTCTGAAGCATTGAATGCAGCCAGGGATAATATACAACTATCTGTCAATACTAAAGGGCGAGCAGCTGGCACTAATTGAGGGAAAAGAATTATGGGTAGTAGCTGGCACGTGTACATCTCTGGCTTGAAGCTTGCCAATACCCATCCCAATGGTGCCACAATGAGGCTCAGGGGTAGTAAGATACTCTGGCTTTGGGACAGAAGTGAAGTTAGGCAGTCAGATATCCCTCAGCGGGGCGCAGAATGCTGTTGTTGATCCAAGAAAATGCAAAATATAATAAATCAACGAAACCATAATCTGCATATGAACACGTCCAGTCTAATTTTTATGCAGTAACTATACTGAGGTTGAAATATGAGTTCTTTGTTGCCAGAAATCTGCTGTCAAAGTTAAACAGATTTACTGTAATTGCACTATTAAGTGTGATCAATGTCTTTTCTCTACATCTGCAAATCCTAGGGCACGTTTTTCCAGTTCCTTGACAAAACTATGGAAATGTTTGGCTATTTGTGAGTAAAACACTCAAGTCTGGTCCTCAACTATTGGCCACTAACTAACAACGTATTAAGTGAATTGCTCTAACAGTCATATGCAGTCGATGCGGAGAGAACATTACCTGTTTACAGTCTTCATCTAGATGTTTTGAGCCAGTCAAAGGATTCTAACCTGCATCCCTCCACAGCGCAGCCAAATCCTTTGCAATCATAATAGTTTGGCTTCAGCAATTCTGGGTAAAATGAATTACAGGTAATATATTGCAAAATAGGAAAACTAAATAGAAGTGAACAATTCAAGGTTAACATGAGTTAAATGCTTGATCCATGCACAAAATCTGGAAAAATACTTTAATCTTTATGTTTTGTAACGAAGCTGGACATCATTTGAGCAGAACGAAAACAACTCAACTCAAGTAGCTGAGATTATTGAGAATAATCAGCAGCGTCGAAATGAGGCGGCTGTTTCATAGATTTTTGATTGAGGTGTCTTCTTCTCACAGCTCTAAAGGCCTCAGCAGAGCTTTAGCTTCCTGGTCTGTAGAAGGAATGTCAGACAGGTGTTGGAGAAACGGTCGTCCGTGGATGCAGGTCTGGTTGCTCCCAGTGAGCTGCTGATCCATCCGTAGAAGGGTTTCCTCCACATCTTCCCTGGATAGATTTGAAGGTAACTGACGGGCAAGTCGTACTGCTTCACCCTGTGAGGTGAAAGATACAATTCAGATATATACATATATGATAGAGCTAACAGTTTATCCACTGCTTATCTTAATTCATAGCGTCTCTCACTTGCAGGTAGTTTGTGACTTTAAGTGGCCGGCACTCCTGCACGGTCCGGGCCTTCCTGTGAAGAACTGCTGTCAGGATCTCCCTGAGGTCCTCCACACCGAGGAAAGGCACGCAGTCTGCCATAGCTGTCACTTCCAGATGTCTCTCGGCAGACGCGGGGCCTGGCCAAAACAAGCAGAAAACAAGGATTAATATACTCCAGACGCTACTACTATCTCCAGGAAAGAATAATAAATAAATATTGTGGTTTATGGCTGGAATGATGACCAAGTCAAATAAGTGAAGGGCCAAATGGAGTGTTAACTGACTAATAGAAGCCCCAGCAGACTGGAAGGAAGTTGTCTTGTAGGGTGGAAGAGTGATAGCTTCTCATTTCATGAGGAAATACTGCAAATCATGCACAATTTATATTTCTGACACACGACTTTGGATGCAAAATGAATCAGAAAAGTACGATAAAAAACCTGGATAAGTAGAGGTAGGTTTAATATTTTAACTTAAATATTTCTGTGCTGGTTGTGTTGCCTGTGCATCACTGCATAGTCTTTTTAAAATGTATGTAGAGAGCAATAACTGACAGAAACACATCAATCTATTGTAATAAAAGTTTGAAAATGACACATTTTAGACAATCCTAGCTAAAGGATGGGATACGCAGCAGAGGTTGTGCAACGGAACCACCTTATATGTGCCGCTTACCTTGCACCCCGCTCGCACGCACACCCACCGAGGCTGGCGGTGCCAAATGAAAATTCCTTGAATTTCTTAAAGGGCAACCATTCTCAACACCTGCACACTGGGATACAACCCCACTGTGAGACCACTCAGTCCGGCAGAGAGCCAATGTCAACTGAGGTGAACCATTCCAGCAACAAAAACAACCATCGCTCACAGGACACCGTACACCCCTTGCAAGAGAAATAATGTCACAATAATGATGACGGAGCCGACAAAAACAAGTTTAATTGGAGTTATTCTGGTTTATTCTGACATTATATTTAGAACTAACATCACCCTGACTGATGAATTCATTTATTACAGTATATACACGATTAAACTACACTGATGTACACTGTATGTTATTAGAAAAATCTACCTGTCAATACAAGGACCATCTCCTTGAAAAAAAGAACTATGCTCAGTACAAACATAATTCTGCTTTCTGCTCGGGTCTTTGCATTATATCTTATATTAGCTGCATTATACTAACTTGTTGTTTTCAGTTACCAGATTTTTGGTTAACATGGCTGATTTCTTAGTGTGCTAAATGTTAAAATATGTGCTCAGTTCAAAGATAACCTGTCACAAAACTTTACCTTTCTCCTTGTACGTGTGTGTGAATGAAGATGCTGTGGTCAATGTACACAATATACTAAGTAGTCAGAACATGTTATTATTTACACTCACCCTGATCCATTATATAAAGACAACTCTAAAAACATACTTGGTTCTTTGGTCCTCATGATGTAAAACTTCTCTACTTCATCATTCATAGTTTTTCATGATGGACACATTTGTTGAAGGAATGGGAATATTTAGTTGTACCCACAAGAAATAGAAAACTCACAGAAACTCTGTCAGAAATAATTGCCTGTAATCCAGTTACTCAGGACTGTATGTTTGACATTTCTAAATGACTGGTGAACTATGACATTAAATGATGGCTCCTACATTGTGTTAAATAACACTCGACGATCCATGAGACCTTTAAAAACACGACAAAAAATAAAAAATAAAAATAAGATTGACCGGTTGTGTTAGACTGTTTATGGGCTGTACCATTTTGTAAGCAGGTTCAGAGGGACACAATTGGCAAACGAATGTTCCTTCAATCCTATTAGACTGCCTCATACAACAGCGTTATTTACAATGTACCTGGAGTGAGTTTGATTTTGAATCCATTAGCCACGAGCCTGCGATCGCAGAAGAGGGCCCCTCCGTTTAGCTCAGGGCTTTGTTTCTCCATGTTGCACAGGGCCTCAGTATACTCAGCCCCCCCGAGACTTCTATAACAGAGAGACAAGGAGATGTTTAACATACAACAACTGTGTGTTTCGGGAAATTAGAAAAGCCCTAATAGAAACCAAGGATTACGGTTTGTTTATCTTAAAAAATTGTCTCGAGCATGTATGTATGTAACGATATTGGATGAGTGTGCAGTTTCCCAAAGGGTTGGCATTTTGCTGGTGAGAAGTGGCTGATACGTTACCCATCTGTTAACTGTATAGGGTTCTGGAGACTCGCTGCTGGAAGTATATTATTCTCTAGGAGTCTCTTAAACAGCAAGGCCTCCTCCACTCGAAATGGGTTTAACAACATGAGCCTCTGACCATATAAAATGACCCAGGCGCTCTGAGAGGCCAGCCGGTTTACAAGACGGAGGCCCCGTGGCACTGCGCTGCTCTGGGATGAAAGGCGCTGAAGCTGCAGCCGAAGGGCAGCTACGCTGCAGGGGAGGACCTGCGAGGGCTTGGGTGCAGGGTTCCTCATCTTCTTTTGGGGCTGTGCAGAGAAGAGCTGGTCCAGCAGCTGCTGGTTGGACAGCGGGGCCTTGCGTTTCTGGCCCTGGGCATGGCCCCTGGGGGTGCTCACACTCGTCTCTCTGGGGCCTTCAGCCGAGGCCAACTTGGTCCTTTGGTCGTGGTGTTCCAGGTGTTTTTTTGCCTTCTCCTCATACCTGCAGAGTTCAACCAAGTATCTTTGAGTTAAAACAGTAGTGACTTCAAATCTATTCCAAGTTACCAGTCCAGCATGCACTGATTTGGACATTTGTATGGCAAAAACATGCCCAAGGTTAACACTATAGGCTAAATTAAAAAGGGCACTCCACCCATTTTAGACATGAACTTCAGTATGTCTAACCCAGGCATCTAAGTCCACCTAAATAAGTGGTACGGATCTCTAAGACTTCTGGAAAATCTTGCTTTATATACAATGTTGTACAAACTTGTGTGCTTAACTTCTTCTGTGTAGCACAGCAGCTAAGCTGCCATCTGTTCCTGTCCACGAAACTCGTGTTTCCATAGATCTTCAAGTGTTAAGCATTAGGGATTACACTTCAGCACCCCATTATTCAAAGAACCTGTTTCGTGAACTTGTGCAAGTGTAATTCCTAGAAGTGGTGTGCCACTTACCAGTGGCGGTGAAAGGAGCCAAGCACTTGTTTCATGTTTAAGACAGCAGTTACGGCAAGGCGGGATTCTAAACAGATGTCTTTTTCCATACGCTCTGCCATACCTTATATGAGACCCCAGCCACTGCTGACGCACACGATCCAACTTGGTAACGACTTTAAATTGGTACGCAGTGATCTAACGTAATTGGGATGAAGCGCCGTCAGCGCTGTGTAATAGTGTTGTTCTATGATGCTACTTAGCTCAGTGGATAGAGATCGCCGGGCATCTGGCCAATTACAGAAGTTGCCAATGACCGCGTGACCAGATTCAACTCTCATCCTATTTCATAATTGGCTTTGATTAAATCAATTGATTGTAAAAACACAAGAGCTGTGTGCTGTGCTCTTTGACCTGCTAATAGCACCATTTCTTAAATGTTTTTTGTAATAATTCTTACACTTCGGAAGCAAATTCCCATCTTGAGGCTAGAGAACGACACACTGATCACCCCATTTTTATATCGTGTTTGTTTTGTTTTTCAAATAACTCCACCCCCGTCTCACCTTCATTAATGTAAATCCTTTGACTGTGAGGGAGCGAGGTTTGAAAAAAAACCATTACCTCCATCTGTTCTGTGCCAAATCTGTTCTTGACTGGCCAACTATGTGTCACTCCTAATACCACTTGTGAAGTACATGTAGGTGAGATTTTAAATGGCCAGAGAGACTGCAGCCTGAACCTGGAAACAGGATAGTTAGATACAAAACGTATGTTGTGGTTTCCCTTTAGAAATCAAGAAATACTGTGTAAAGGGAAGAATCAGTTCATAGCAGTCTTTGTCTGTTAAATCTTGTCATAGTGTCTCTATAAATGTCTCTGTTTAGGGAATTTTGTAGGTATGGGACATTAAGACAATTGGAATAATACTTAAATAAGTAATTAATAAAAACTTGGATGGCATACTTTGGAAATAGAGGATATTTCACCATTAGTGATACCTGTTAATGTCCCACGGTAAATGTCATCTACCTAACCCCCTTTCAAACACTGGAAATTAGAAACACAGCTCATATCAACAAACTTTCCAGACTAGACAGTACACATGCAAACGACAGGTCAGACCCCCCCCCCCCCCCCCCCCTCCCTCCCCCCTCTGTCTTGCAAGTAACAAGAAATGGAAACGACTGCTTGGAAAGGTGAAGGTCTGGAAACTCACTTCTTACGGTCTTCCTCCCTCAGATTTTTCCACCTCTCGTGAACGGCGACGCTGATATCCTGCAGGCCGGCTGTGGGTCTCTCCCTGAGGACCTCTGCTCTGGTCTCCTTCTCGAAGAGGGCGGCGGGAGACAGCGGTGCCCTCATGGCGCGGTTGCTGATCAGGTCGTAGGCCGTCAGAGCAGCCCGCTTCTCCGTGATGGCGTTGAACATCTTCTTGTTTGGGCCGCTCTGACTCTCGATGTCGTCAGAGCCACAACGACTGCTCATCGAGGGTTGGTGGATTTTGACGGGCCGCAGGGGTTCTCCCGACACGGGGTCGGTCAAAGCCGTCCCCCGGCTCCAATCCGCAGCCGATATCTGGCCTTTGCTTGAGTCTGCACCTGATACAGCATTGTCCTCGGGTCTCTCTGCTAAACCCAGTCCTGCTGCCTGAGCGCAGCTCTGAGCCGTCTCATCGTCATAGAGAGAAAGGTTCGACTCAAGCCCAGCTGGGAAATGGTTGACAATCCAGTCCTCTGCTACAGAGGAGGAAGAGCTGCCGTTTGAGGACCGGCGGTCCAGTGGAGGCTCGGTGCTACTTGCTGCTGACAGAGCATGTTCAGGTGCCTTGTTGAGGAAGTTACCGCGGTGGTTGGCGAGACCGTCGTCCCTCTCTACGCTTTGTTCGTTGTCCGGTCGAGAAGCATCATCAGTCCGCAAAGTGCCAGGCCGAGAAGAGGACGTCTCACGGCCGAGCTGCTTCTCAGCTGGGGGGTCACCATCGGGCCGATAGCCATAGAGAGAAACCAACAATGCATCTACTGCGGTCAGCACAGCCTCCTAAAGTATTGACGATATACAGAATTTATTATCCAATCACATCTGGCAGCCTCGGGTCTTGGTCTATTCCCCCAATAAAGCAAGGCTGGAGCATGACTTGAATCCGATTATAGTGAATTTCATAGCTACCTTGTTATGAAGAAGAACCTGGGTCTTGTCAGGTGTCAGATTGACATCGACTGAGGACGGTGGAACCGTAATTTTAAGCATGGCGGTGGGGTAGCGGTTTCGGGCTGCGTCACCCGGATACTGAGCAGTGTAGTGTTGACGTAGCAACTGATGATGGATCACACAGTCCAACCAGGAAAAAGTATTCAACAAGAAATAAAAGAATGAATGAATTAGATTCAAAAAAGTGTTGGTTGTATGTATTGTGTTGTGTTGAGTGATCCAGAAAGACTCTACCTTCATCACATCTTTTTGGTGGACAGGCCGGTTGTTGACAAATATAAATGTTTTGTCAGGGTTCGATGAGCTTGTGGAAGAGTAATCCGCTCCAGGCTTTGGAAAAAAGCCATCTAAAACAATCTGAATAAAATAAGAAACAATGATAATATTAAACAGATAAGCACAAAGCAGGTAGCAGACAGAAACTAGGATATGACACTACAAGGCAAATAATGGTCGTAGTAAAGCGCTGAATTTGACGTTTTCTTAAATGAGACCTACTGGTCATGCTCAGCAGCCGGCTGGCACAGCGGCATAACAGTGTAACTACTTCAAACCTGGACGTGACATAAACTTTACCGCCAATACACGTTCAATGAAGACGGCACGGCTGAGCCATTCTGCTGACGGCACAGCTGCACATCTGGGAATGAGGCCATTAATTTGGGTTGTGCGCATGCAAACACGCACTCGGCACCGGTCATACTGTACATACGCTGTCACGGTATAATGAGAACAAGAGAACGCTACATTCCTTCAGAGGCTTCGCTACACTGATCTCATCAACTTCTTTAAAAGTTCTTGTCCGAACATCAAACGTCCTTTCACAGTAAATTTAGAAACAATCAAGAGCGACGGGCAGTTTGTGGGTTCCTCTCGACACGCAGGCTCCAACATGTCGTACACGATTACCTTTCACCTAGAATCATGCCAGAGGCGGTTCTCGTGGGCTCAAACTGATGACTCGACACAAAACCTAACAAATACACGTAAAACTCCATTATTAATGTCAGCTAGTAAGAAAGTATGGAAAGCTATTAATGTTCTACAGATTGCAGGCGGCGTGGCTATGCCCCCCCCCCCCCCCACATGGCCTAGGGCTCATTATTAGCAGCAACGCACACTAATGAAGTTAATAAATGAACTGCTGTTTCAGGTCGGGGGCACATGTGCTTCTCTCTATTCCTGCTCATTAGGGTCACTTTATGAGCGCACGAATGGCACCTCTGGCCCCAAAGGGCCGCGGCTGTGTGTAGTCCCGCAGTGTCACATTTTGTTCTGCAGAGGAACAGCTCTTACAACTCTCCCGGAGCGAGGCCCCGGAGAAATTGTCAACCCGGTTCCCTTGATCACGAAGGGACAAAGAGGAGGAGCGTTCTCTTTGGTTGCTAAAGGGAGTAAGAGGGAAAAGGTGAAAGGTCGTCCTCATAACTGGGCACCAAGGTGCAGCAGCAAAATAACAACAACAAAGAGGAAAATGAGAGAGAGAGAGAGAGAGAGAGAGAGAGAGAGAGAGAGAGAGAGAGAGAGAGAGAGAGAAACGGGGTGAAAAGGGCTGCTCCATATCTGTCAGGCTGGATTAGTTGGCAGCCGAGCAGCAGGTACGAGCCGCGTGACACCTACCGTGACCAAGCAGAAAGTTGCCGCTCGACAATAATTCGATTACGGTCAGCACAACAAAGCTTAGCTAACGAAAATCACTCACACTTCATCAGGAAAGAACTCAGGAGAAAAGGGCAAGGAAATAGTTGGCCAGCCACCAGCTGACCACATCTGCTGGCTTCAGACCAGGCGCTCGTGATGAGGTTATTAGCTCACGGTCCAGTGCGTAACGTGCATGCTCTCATTTGCTCTGCAAAAAGTATCCATCTTAACCAGGCTTTTAACATAACGGTGACAGTTACAATTAGACGTTCCTAAAGCAAGCAAAACAAAGAAGACGTTGAGTCATCGGAATTTATTCCCAATGCACTTCAATATATTTTTCAAACTTGTTTCTTTTCTTGTTAAGCACTTGGACTTGTTGACAATTACCTTTTTCAAGGGGGCAAGTGTGTGCCTTATGAAGATGAACTGCCATAATGGCCGTATGAGAGCAAAGAGTGTGCTGTGTTCCCGTGACTCCTCGTCGTCGCTTCACATTCACGACATCCTTTTTTCAAAGGAGACTTTGTCCGACTGAGCAACGGTCCATGTGAGACAGTCAGACAGGGTTAGCTATATCAAAACCATATCTCTTCAGTTACATTCCTCCTGTTTGTTCTTAAATATCTACAGGCAGGGCTCGGCAATAAGGGTTGCACGTTGGCAACCTTTTTCTTGAAATTGGCAACCAATTGTTGGCCTTTGCTTGCCGTCAGAGGCAACTACTTTTTAACATATAAATAATAGCCACAGCAAAAACAGGAATGGTTGCACCCTAAAATATGTGTTATTCTTTTTATATATTTGTTGCATTAGGGATATTTAAATATTGGATATTATATATTTGGAGCCACATGATGTGGTGTTACCAAACGTATTTTTAAGTTTCGGCAACCAAAGGGTGAAACCTGGTTGCCAGCCTGGGAAGCACTTTTAAAAGTTGAGCCCTGATAGGCCACTACGGTTCTTTTTCTACTTGACTTACACGCAGGCATGACTTCACTGTATCGACTTGTATAGTTATGGTTGGTGATGTCAACGGTAGTGCTATCGAATTATCTTGCATTCTGACAGCTATGGACTAACCCCCCCCCCCCCCCCCCCCCCACCCCCCCATCAGTAGTACCTGAACTCTACCAAATCATGACAAGAACTTCGCCGCCTTCTTTTACAGGCAAAATTTTAAAAAGCAGGCAAGCTCTCAGTGTGTCCGTATCAGGCGAAGGGTCCATGTCATCCATGCGTCCTCTTAAAACCAATTATATCTGCATGACACAATTTGATCCCATCAGCCGTAACACCCGGGAGGAGATTGTGTTACGTTTAAGTTCTTCCTCCTGCAGCCTTGACATTCTTCCCCCAAGCTTTCTAAAGAATCTTGTTAATTGCATAACACCAGACCCCCTGGCAATAGTCAATACTCCTCTCCTTTCAGGCCATTTCCCCAAGATACTGAAAACAGCAGCAAATCAGGCCTCTTTTTAAAAAGAACAATCTTGACACCTCAAACTTGAAGGCCCATATTAAACCTCCCACTTCTCTGTAAAATCATACAAAAAGCTGTTTTTCCATCAGCTCAATATCTTCTCGAAAACTAAATAATTGTTTTTACAGAGACCGCTCTCAAGAAAGTCCTAAAATACGTCTTAGTACCGGCGGATCTCAGTGCTGCGTTTGACACAGTTAACCATAACATACTACTGGACTGACGGGCAAACTGTCTGGCACTCTCTCTCAGGCTCCACTGGTCTATACCTTATCTGCAGGATAGAGACTATTCTGTATCAGCTGATCCTCACAAATCTGAACGAACAGCAATGACTTGTGGAATTCCCCAAGGGTCCATTCTTGGTCCGGCTCTATTCAACATCTAGCTCGCATCTTCGGGAAACAAGAAAATATCCTACCATAATGATGCGGACGACGCACAGATTTACACAACTATAAACCCAGATTATTATCAATCTCATCTGATGACAGGCTTGCTCACCTTCTCCCGGGGTCAGAACCAAAGCAGAAGCAGCTTTCAGTGTTTGAGCACAGCAGATCTGGAATAATCGCCAGAGCACTTGAGGTCTCCTTCAACCTTTTGTTCTTTTAAACTGAAGCTCAAAACGTTTCTGTTTGCCGCTGCTTTTCCCGAGATCATTTAAAGATGTTCGATTCTGCACCTCTTAAATCTACCTTATTTATACTGTTTATTCTTATTTTTTCTCTCTTTTATGACTTATTTTCAGTTTTACTTGTTTTGTATGTTAATGCTTATGGGTTAGGGTTAGGGTTAGTACCTTGAATTGCCTTTGTGTCTGAAATGTGCTATATAAATAAACTTGCTTTGCCTTGATATTAAACTGACTTTCTGCCAGCAATGTTGTGAAAACCAAAAGAAAACTGTAGTTTTGTTCATTTTCTCTCTCATCTCTGCATATTTCCCCTTAACTAACCTCTGGTTGCTCCTGGTGATGGTGGCAAGGGAGCAGGTTGGCAACGGCGCCGGCTCCCAGCGTAGCAAGGAGGGCACCTCTGTGATCGGCCACCGTGGCCTTCTGCCAAACCCCCACCTGCAACAATATGACACCAGTCAACTTCCATGAGTCAGGCCATTCACACAGCATAAACATGTGTCAAGTTAGCAACATGCATTTTGTTTCTGTCAAGTGATTCAGCAAGAGATGGACAAAAACCAGCAAAGCAGCAGAAGTCATATCAGTCTGCGACAAAATTTAGGGAAGGGAACGTTAAAGATATTGTTGCCAATGTAAAAATGTATAAGTTTATATTAAAAATGAAGCATTCCAGATCTGTTGGCATTATCTAAACTTCAAACCCAAGATGCCACATGCGACGGATACTTGTAGATATATTCGTGTGAAAACAGTTGAGTCGACACGCTGCAATAGTAAATCTCAGGGAAAAATCGTAATTACAATATTGGCTCAAAGACATTTAGTTTATACTTTGATTTTGTTCAAGGACCGGTGACACAAACGTGGATTTAAAAGGTCATATGCTTATATCCTTTTGGAATTATGTCGGATCAGAAAATATCAATATGTTGACACCCACATCGTGTGGGCGAGTAGTTTGTGTCCACCAGTGAATACATTACCCGGGTGTTGATTTCTAAAAGCATGCACTCTGTTCGCAGGGCATGTCTCGGCTATTAAATACGCAATTTGGCCCATGTAAACGGATCAGTCCTGTAAACGGTTCCTGAAGAAGCTGTGAAACACGACACAGGCCAAATAGCAGAGTTGGAGATAAAGGATAGGGGCAACCGAGTGCTGATTGTACAAAATGGCTTCAGTACCTTCCTCTGACTACCTCTAAACTGATTTCTATGAACGCGTGGCCCCTGCGTGACCCACACCACCTATACACTCCTGTGTACAAACTGGCTGCAGCCTGAAACGGAATCCGGGGTTAAGTCCGCAGCTGTGTTCAGCGACTTACTCAGGTGTCATAATCAGCCAAATCAGGGCTCACAGTCAGCCATATTTGTGTTCGGAGCACCTGACAGTTATGCTTAGCTGTGGTGGGAAAGGGCATGAGGGATGGAAATGTCTAATTGCTAAATAATTCCGCCGCTGATTAATCGAGGGTTATGCAATGGAACAACCGGCTTTTTTTTTTTATTGTGCACTCCAAAAGTCTATAACCCTGTGCAACCCAGGGGGCAGGTCATAAAAAGTGAACAAAACGGGTTAAAAACATGCTTAAAAAAAAGTAATTTACCGACATTGATCTTGCACCAAAAACATGCAACCTCCATTAACTGATGACAATTAATGACTGATGTTGACGATAAATGATTAAAACTAAAATTGGACATTGTGGAATATGAAGCACTGTTTTGGTATGTGTGTTTGTTATATTTACTGAAGCTTCTATCGTCATTAAGTCATTTCACCGTTTCCATTTGGTAATGGACAATAACAAACACTCCTCATGAGCAACGCTTTAAAGCAATTTACACATCACTTTGCAGACACTACAAATGCAAACTGTCAACGTTGCAAGACTCACATTTTTTTACGATGGAAAGTAAAATCATGATCAATGATTCATACTTTTTGTGGAGTCAAGGTGAGTGATATTCAGGCATGACTGCAGATGTTAAAGGCTCTGACTTCTGTTCACTTCAGCACATCCCAACCAAACCTTTCAAAAGAACAGAGGACCTTTAAGCTGCACCTGAATGTCATATCAGTAGAGTGGTTACATACCAAAGAGCCCTTTTCATACATGTAATGTTCCTAGAGGTTAACATACTTTATCCCTAAGTGTATTTAATAAATACTAGTGCAGAAACGGTTGACAGTTTATCTAATTTGATAATAAATTAATCATTCAAGTCATTTATCAAGTAAAATGCCCAACATTTTCTGGTTGCATCTTCTCCAATGTGAGGATTTGCTGCTTTCGCCAAGTGTTATATCATTATTTTTTGGGGTTTCGAATACGGGTCGGACAAAACAAGACTATTTGTAGATGTCAGGTTGAGCTCTGGAAAATTGTGATGGGGAATTTTCTGCAATTTTCTGACTTTGTGCTGACTGATTAAATAAAATAATAAAAACGATTGTTAGTAGGAGCCATAATAAATGAATGCAATAAACTCTGTTCAGGCAAGGTTGTACGATTTTGAGGGTAATTTTAAAAAGTCCTTATAAGTCTTAATAGCGACGGGTATAATTTGTTGCATGCATGATATTTCGAGACGCGTTTCTTTTAATGACCTGAACTTTCATCAAGCAGAGCCAGCAAAGAACTCACTAACCTTTCTATCAAGTTAATCAATCTGTGCTCGCTTGGCTCGATGACAGGCTTGTGCGTTCCTCAAGTGCTTCGACAAGTCAAATAAATATTTTCCGTCACACGTAACGATTTCACAGCTCAAAGACTCGTATTAGCACAGACAACTAAACAACAGGAGGCTGGAGACAATTTACTGTCTTCAAGAAGGGGTTTGATTAATACTTTACCTAACAAGCTCCTGAATATCCTTTAATAACGGTCTGTTTAAGAGCTTTTACACGTTTGACACAGAATTTATCATGAGTGAAATTTAGACAGGGAATTGAGTGCGAGCATCTGACAGGATTGGTAGTGGGGATTATAGGCTTTTTGTATTTTACCCCATTTTTCTTGTTGTAATAACTGTTTTTATGTTTTGTTATTTTCATTTATTGATTGAATGTCAAAGAAAACAAACTCCCCTTCCTGCCCTCGTCCAATAGCATCGTGAGTTATATGTTAAATAAACTCATTAATACAGATATATTTTTAAAAAGATGCACTGAATCTCTATTTTTCCTTTGCAGCATTAATCTCCATACAGACCGTTTTTATTTAGTGTCGAGTTAATAGTTAAACCATTCACTTTATTAATAATACCGTATTTAGCTGGAAGCAACCAATTTTTTAGAAAGCGCTTTATAAATATCATGTATTGTTATTAGTAGTAGCACCAGATGTAGTCGTAGTAGTAGTAGTAGTGGCAGTAGTATCAAAATGTTGAAGACCAATAAACTAGCGTACCTTCCTTCGCTCTTAGATCAATGTCATCGTTTACGTTCGCCACACATCCAACACTATACTGTAAATACATGGAATACTAAATAAAGCTGAGGGTTATTTTGAGGCAGAGACGTTGGTTCATTTGAAGACTAATGAGGACATCTAGTGGATGCTGAGCTGTGTGAGCAGGGAGTTAAAACCCTGCATCACGTGGGACATTTCAGGCTTGTTAATATAGATCATTTTGGCTGTGTTAATGCATCTGGCATTCATTTTGGCATTGGTTGTTCGGCATAATCCACTGAAATCAGAGACACCAGCGTAGCTCTTGGAAGGACAATAGCGCGACACAGCAGTGTATTTAGTCATCTTTTGAGGAAATGATGACTAGTTAAAATACACCGATCATGCAGATCGACAGCTTAGGTATGATTTCAAACAATTGTAATGACATTTTGATATCCGTTTTCCATCGTAAAGATTCCATGTACCAAACTACAGCACTTGTACGATCAACTGTCAAGCCCAAAGGCGATCATTGTTACGGTCCTCAATCATTTTGAGCTGCATATCACTTTAAAAAGCAGTTATATGACTGCTTGGTGAGTGACTGATGGAAATTGTCCCAATGTTACAATTTTGATTGTAAATAATATATATTATGCATATATTTGTATTCTGCTGATTGAAAGCTGTCTGTCACCAGTGAAAGTTGTCGGTATAGATTTTTTTCTTTACTAACTGAAAACTAAAAAGTGAGAAGGAGTCACTGGCCTTATTGTGAATGAGTGTGAGCCTCAAGTCCGGTTTTATAATGGCGTAGGCCATCAGCAGCTCCTGTATTTTCCTCAGCTCCTCCTTGCACTTCTTGGTAGAGGAGTAGTACTGACGCCTCACTGGAATGTTCTTGAAAAGCTTCAGTGCACTCACTGTTGTGCCTATGAAACACAAAGAGCAGAGGTGTGCAACAGCTTCTGACATAAAATGTACTTTTCGTGCAACGAGGCTAACGGACTCCGGTAGACAGATCTAACTGGACTCTGGTCAAAGTGTGTGTTACTCTGAAACGTTTCATAACAAACACCAATATTACCTCTTTAAGGAAGTTTTCACGTGATCTCTTTAAAGAATTATACATCTATCTACAAGATATTCATAAACAGTATAATTTGTAGTACAGGAGCTAATGTGGCTGCTAGTGGACTCAAACATTCATTTATAGTTAAGCGGTATACTTTTTTAACTGATGTCAAAGTGTCTCTATCTGTGACTACAGTGTTCCACGTTACCACTTCATTATACAAAAGCGGTCCTCGATTTTCGATTGAATTATTGTTGCCTTGCCTTGACCTAAGTGAGACGGCTTCTGAGAGACAATCTGCCCAGTGAAGTTAAGCGTGTACTGGGTGCTGATGTCATCCTCCTCTGTCTTCGTGATGACAGCCACCTAAAAGGAAAGAGTACAATTAAACATCAGGTTCCCAACGAACCCCGTTTATATGCTGTATTAAACCAGGGTGTATATTTCATTCCTAATATATACTGATAAATCAAAAAGTCATGCTATCTGTACATTAATATTTTGATCTCAGCGTAATGTAATAATTGTTAAATACTTCTCACCTCGGCCACGGAGCAGATGGAGCCCAGCGCTTCTCCTCTGAAGCCGTACGTCTCCAGACGCTCCAGGTCCTCGTTGCTACAGATCTTTGAAGTAAAGTGCGTCGCGGCCATCACGGGAGTATCTTCTGCTTTGATTCCATGGCCGTTATCGCGCACTTCTATGCGGTCCAACCCGTAGTTCTCCTGCAAAAATTCAATAATACTTGTAGACTGCCTGTGCAACTGGAGGGGGAATCAGAATCAGTACTTTGACTTGTGAGGATTAAAAAGCACACGCTAACCTGCAGAAAAAATATAGCTATTCTCTATTAATGTCTTTATAGCAGTGTGTTGTTTTACACCATGCTTTATGCTGATATTTTATAAACGTCATTATCCATTACAACAACAGCGCTGCTAAATAGGCAGGCATCCCCAGCTCTATTGAGACAAAGCCTCCTTCAGACAACACTACCTATAATTCATCATTTGCTAATCAACCATATTTTTCAAAATACATTCCGCCCTGTTCCAAAGACCTTTAGAGACCGTACCAGTTTGACGTCAATGCTCGAAGCTCCAGCATCCAGGGAGTTTTCCATCAGTTCTTTCACAACGTTCACTACAGAGGTGATGACCTGGGAGCTGGACAACAGCCGAACCGTATCCGGAGGCAGCTGCTTCATGATTCAAGGAGCCTATTGTCGAGAAGTCTGGTTTTAGTTTGATTCTCTTGAGTGTTGTTGAGTCACCAACAACATGACATGAGAATGGAGCGAACTGGAAAACTGTAATTCAACGCTGCACATGTTGTTATTGTTGATGTTTACAGATGAGTTCAAACATGTCTCTGAGCCCAAGGGTCTTACCCAAATGCCTAAGACATGATACACCAGTGTCATTCATGTCAATTAAAATATGGGCATGGGTGCAAGCCTGTGATGTCGACAATACAGTGAGCAGGTGACTTTATTTTATAGCTTGTTGGCCTCGCCTAACACATTAAGCGAGGCCAACAAATGCGTCCGATTGACCATTTGCATTAATTAACAAGCTTGATCTTGATTGAAACAGAGATCCAAGTCTTGATTTCTAGTTTCAAAATGATCCTTTAAGGCAAAAATACTGATTTATTGCAGTCACCTGAGAGAAAGACTTTAACGTTACCTATTGACGTTATGTTAGATTTGTACAAATGCCAGTTTACAGAAACACTCGAGTTATATTATTTTAGTCAGAAACAATATAGAAACGTGATGTCACCTGAACACCATAAAATGGGTTTTACAGTATTAGGTTAACATTAGCTTAAGTGCTGTGGAACCTATCTGAGTTGCTTTGACTCGTTAGCAAACAATTAAAAACACACTTTCCTATAAACGTAAACAAACTACTATTAAGCAAAGATAAGAAATAGCTAAATATTAGTTAGATACTGACTTGGACGAGTCCTTGTGACTGCAGACCCTGTTGAATCGATTCATAAACAACAGACACGAGCCCTACAGCGGAAACGACCTGATTCCCGCCCCCTTCCTCACACGTTGATTGGTTAGACGTCACATGAAGGCGGGTTCCGTATCTGTGGGTAATTTCTACCCTGAGTTTAGACTAAATGGTTCAACTTTTGGGAAGGCTAAAAATAAACCTAGCTTTTTGTTGGAATGTCATGCCAAAACAAAACACAGAGAGCCTCTAACCAACCCTTACTTCAAACACATGTTATCTAAACGTCAACATAATAACCTGGTTCGTGTAACTCGTTGATGTCAATGCACAGCCTGAGTCAGGAATATAGGGCAAAATACCCTGATAAACATCGGAACCAGGACTACTTCCGCTCAGGTCAGTCTAACGACTTGCTGCTGTCTGCGCTCGGGACCTGCACACATCAACAAGGACATAAACATTTCTCCCCATAGCAGTTTGTTTCTATACCTACCGCCACTGCTCGCTACTACTTGTAAGTTTGTAACGCTCGGTGTTTAATGTCACGCTTTTAACCCCATAACGCGTCTTTTGCTGTTTCTTTGCGTAATGACGCTGAACTACTCGGGTCAGAACAGCGGTGGTTTGGTCTGGGCTATATACTGGTGACGAAGACCCGTCTCCTGGTCTCATGTTTACACATCTAGTTACTTGGCAAGGCAAGCCATTAAAGTATAGATACATTGGGCCACTAAGAAGTTTTATCAGCTTGATTTCATGTATTTGTGGAACTAAAGGTAACGTTATGTAAGCAGTACATTTAGCTATTGCTACGAAAAGTAATCAGCGAAAGGACTATAATATTTGTATTGCACCAAAGCACCCAATATTTGTACGTAAATATTGTCGTAATTATTCTTTCGAGTGGTCTTGTTAGTCCTCTAGTTGCATTTATTGTTAGGGGTAATGTAATGTTAGACTGAGACTTACATTTGGTCCAAAGTCAATAAGATAGTCTTATCATTGATAGTGGTGTGTGTGTGTGTGTAAATATACATATTTATTTAATAAAAATACCTGATGTCAAAATCTAATCTGGCTGTTCAAATAGTAGCATTGGGTGCTGAACGTTGGCATGCACCAAGCCTTGTTGGGAATGTGGAGGAAATGTATCATTGGCTTTAATAACTGCAGCTTTGCAACTCTGTTTCTTTAATCCAGTCTGGCAGCCGAAAGTCTGTCTGAGGGTAAAGTTCAATAAGATTACACAATCCTTTTTTTTTTTTTTGCCATCATATTTAGACTGACGGGGAGGTCAAAGTGCTACAATGACCGGTAGTATCATTTGTGTCTTCAAATTAAGAGTTACCAAATAGGGAATTGTTTTTTCAGCACAGCAATAAAGACCACAGGAAAAGAGTAATGTTTAATCTTTAGTAAAAACATTTTTCACCCCACTGATGAGTCCGACAGCCAATGCCGAAAGTTCACTCCTAACAATATCACTACCTTACTATTAACATCACTACTTGTTGAAGTAGGTTATAGAAGGAAAGCAGAAATCCAGATTTGGCACATAAATTTGATTTGTGACCAAATGTATGTATTCTCTGTTCACAGACCAGAATGAATGTGGGTGTGGCACACAGTGAGGTGAACCCAAACACTCGGGTCATGAACAGTCGAGGGATCTGGCTCACCTATGCGCTTGGTGTTGGAATACTTCACATTGTGCTCTTGAGCATACCCTTCTTCAGTGTGCCCGTGGTGTGGACTCTAACTAATGTTATACACAACTTTGTAAGTTACATCCTCACACTGTCACCAACTGTTGCTCCCCAAATCGCTAATCATCTTGATGTTTTTTGATAACATTTTGAACACAACGAACGCCACACAGGACGAATGAATGTTGCACGCATGCTCGGCCGAACAGCCTGGTGTCTGTTGCCTTTTTCCTTGCTTGTGTGCGCTTGTTAAGATATGCTCTATATTTGGGGGAGGCTGTCCTTGTGACATAATACGACAATTTCCCCCACTCTGCATGCGGTCTGTGGACAAAACTGACCTTTCATTGTTACATGGCCGGCCTCAAATAAAGAAACAAAGTCGCCGTGTGTGACATCATGTAGTGCGAGCTCGAAGCAGTTTACAAGGATTGTGCATCGCAGCCACTACGGAAGGCTATTAACAGTAACGGCTGCGGTCAACTGTAGCCTTTTGTTTCCCACACAATACAGCTGCAGTGTGCTGATTATGCCTCGGCCGTATGTCAGCATTTAAGTTGTATTTCTTTTTCCCTCTGTAATGCAGGTTTTCCATTTAAACCTGCATTCTTGTGTTTTTGACAAAGGGGCATGTACTTGGAAATGAGTTCTCATTGCTAAAATAGATTACTTTGCAATAAATCTGCATCATCCCGTCCTTTTTTTGTCTCCGCAACGTGTATTGCAGCAGGCAGCAGCTGTGTTGTTTCCGTTTAGATGCTTCTGCCGCTACTCTTTTTGCCTAAGACACGAAAACTCTTGCAGCAACCCAGAGTTATTGTTTTTTTTTTTAATTATTTTAATACTTTTTAAGGAGACAGGAAAGTAAACAGAGTTTGGTATACAGCCAGAAAATTCTCTGCACCAGTCTAATTGTCTTTTCCCACTTTTTCGAGATATCCTTAGCCCGGGTCTAAGAGTTGACTCTGGGATAAATTAGTCCCTTTTCACACACACACACATTGTCAATCCTGGGTTAATCTAAGCCCAGGGATCTAAGGTCCACACTGCCTTTCTACTAGCCCTCATGTTAAATGTCCGCTGTAACACGTAACTAATGTTTACATTCTACAATGATGCATGACTAGTCTTACACAGATTGGACAACGTCTAAAACGTGACGACAAAATTCTATTGTTTACTTCAGCACACGGGCCCCTTTTGGCCCCGTGCTTCGACAATTTTCAGGGCAAACTGGAGGCTAGCCCTGCTCCAGAGCACGGCCAACAAGCCCAAGGCTGAAGGTGGTTTGCCCTCTTTGGAATGTGCCAGGATTGTGTCAGTGTGAAAGCTTTTTTTTAGCCCTTTTCCCGGGACTAAGAAAGCTGTCACACTGACACAATGCAGTGCGGTGAGAAAAGCCTTTTAGATGAAAGGTCAAACTCCTCTTTTACATTTGAATTTCCATATTTACACTATTCACAGAAAGGAAACTCCCATGTAATCAGACTGCAAGCACTGGTTGTGTTTTTGTCTCCACAGGGAATGTATGTGTTTATGCATGCGGTGAAAGGCACACCCTTTGAGACCCCCGACCAAGGAAAAGCCAGACTTCTCACACATTGGGAACAGCTCGACTACGGCGTGCAGTTCACTTCGTCTAGAAAGTTCTTCACCATCTCCCCGATCATTCTGTATGTATAAGATGTCGCATGATTCTGTCTTTGCACTGATTTAGACATAGATACAGGAAACGTTTTATAGTCGTGTCAAATCCTGGGTCATCCCCACTCACGAGACATTAAACAAAGCTTTTGTGGAACAGTCATGGAAGCTGAAATGTATATAATCGTATACATTTTGTCTTACTATTTCTTCTATTTTAAGGGAAGTCATGGTTGACTTTTTTTTTTAATCAACCCGTCTTGTTTTGCAGATACTTCCTGGCAAGTTTCTACACAAAGTACGACACGGCGCACTTCGTCATAAACACTGCCTCGCTTTTAAGCGTCCTGATCCCCAAGCTGCCACAGCTACACGGAGTAAGAATCTTCGGCATCAACAAGTATTAATTTATTGCAAAAAAAAAAAATGCTGTGGCCCACAGCAGCAGGAGTCGAAATGTCCGCGTAGTCCGTAGCGCAGACGTGTGTACTAAGTCGTACCGTTTGTGTAAAACGTCACTGTCGTCGTTTAGGTATATCAGGTTTAAGATGAAATGTTTAAAACAAACAAGCAGGAGTAGGTTTGTAGGTGACAGGATGCCATATGCATTACTAACTTATGTGAATATTTAACGATGTACTTTTGGCCTGCATAGACCTGGGCTGGCCCAGGAATCAGTGAGGCGTTTTGGTTAAGTTTGTTTCTTTGCCCTCAATTCACATGGCAACACAACTTGTGAGTTTGAGTCCGTTTCTAGTTACAGAGACGTCCCGACATGTATTTTTCAAAGATGTTTACTTCGTAAAGGGTAGGGGCCTGTGGCTCATTGTTTATTGGTACACTCATTTTGTAATGGGTGTCAAACTTATTCATGCCGAGTGAAGAATAGAATCATACTCTTTATTTGCACGATTTCCTCGGTATGTGAATCTTTTCTCGTTTGTATCTCGAACAGGGCAGGCCGTCTCGTTGTACAGTTTTTTTTTTTTTGTGAATGTTATGTCCTGTATGTTAAAGAAAAAGTCCTGTGTGTAGAAGTGAGACAAATTCTTGTTGTCTGGTTAAGTGTTTACTGAGGGAGGTGTACAGTATCTCTGTGATCAACTTACATTAATGTAGCTGCTCTATTTTAGATTGACTTTTTGCTACCATCAAGGCAGCTGTGGTATTTATTATAAATACATGTTGGCACATAGTTATGCGAAGCTGTACATGTGGGGACTTAGGACCCAGGGGAATGGGGGCGAAGCAGGGCAACCTGGGAAGGGGTCTGGACTGTGATGTAATGTACCAGAGCAGCTATGGAATAAAGAGTTAAGAGCAGTCTGTTCTCACGTTTATTTCTAAACACGACAGCAGCTAGTCCTACTTTGTTTAGCTGTAGCGCTTTATTTCTTCTTCTTAATCTTATTAAAACGTTTGTGCCCTCTACAGCGTTTCATCTCTTACTGTTGTGTATAAGCATGTTTATGGAATATCAGGAATGTAAGGAGATTTTGTGTAATTTCCACATAAGGAAAGTCAATTAATTTGAGGATTATCAGGGAATCTTACACATGGTAGTCTTTTAAAGATGAATATAGAGCATTTACTACCCACCTTTGATGTGAGCTGTTGTCAGCTGTGGTGGAAACCAAGTCTGACCTTAGAAGCAACACTGGGCTTATCAGGAAAGACAACACCAGCCTGACCTGTGTGTTTGACACATACACAGTTCAATAGATGTAATGATTGAGCATTACAACAAATTGCACCGGAGGCTTTGGAATCAATCAAAATGCATAGCATCTGCAAAATTAATAAATTGTATAAAGCATCGTTAAAAAATTAACAAAGTTAAGTCAGTTGCCGAGGCAAACCAGCTCTCGAATATTGACACATCAAACTTTACAACAGTTGTTTTTAACATCTCCTGCAAGTTAATGTGACAAAACATCCAAGTTTTTTATTTGAGCTGGTAACACAGTAAATGTGAAAACCTCAAAGATGAGCACAAATAAAGCAGCAGCTATGAAGAAAAGAGAAGCGTCCTGCAGCTAAATACTGAAAAAACAAACAAATGTTTCCTCACCTGGACCTATTCACGAAAGAAAACTGAATTATTAACATTTGTAATGTTAATGTCGTATTAAAATTCAGGTTTGTGTCCGACCTGTTAATCCTTCCAATGAGCCTGTAAGTCACAGAAAGTTCAGTCAAACACCCAAACCTAAAAGAAAGTCAGCCCTACGGTGGGAACCTTAGTTTTCATCTACACACATGCTCTCAATAGAATGACCAAATGATTAAAAACTTTAATTAAAAGAAATGTTTATGTAAAACATTAGATGAGTCCTACAGTTCCACCTGTGAATTCTACAGCTCAGACACATTAATTATCAATCTCTCTCTTGATGTGGCTGCCCGGTCCATTCAGACCCTCACACTGCTTGCCCAACACGCCTTTGTAAACCTCAAAGCGATGGTTCAAATCTTTCTGTGAGTGGATTTTATATTTGGTCCCCACGGCCCCGTCGGCGGAGGAAGTCCCGTAGAAGACGCGACCTATCCGCGAGTGCACCAGCGCCATGGCGCACATGACACAAGGCTCCCGGGTCACATACAGGTCATACCCGGTACATATGTACGGCTGGGAGCTCGCCTCTGCACCCGCGGCGCTTTGAGAGGTGTCCGGGGTTGGCGGAGTCAATCGGCAAGCAGGGTACCTGTCAAAGGAATAACATCCGCCGTCCTGGCTCTGAGCCACGAGGTCGATGCAGACCATGACCGCATGGTGGAGGGGGTGGTCCCCTCTGCAGTCGTGGCCCACCGCGACGATTCTCTCCGTCGCTGGGTCGACCACCGCGGCCCCCACCGCCTCCATTCCCAACTCTGTCCCCGCTCTGGCAGCAGTCAAAGCAGCCGTCATGTACGTCTGCATCCTGGCTTTCTGGAGCGGACTGAAGAGCTCCCCTCTCAGGGCAACGGTCACCTGCTTGTCCTCGTGAAAGGAGGTGGGCCAGTGTTTGCTCGCCAGCTCAAACTGGGGTCGGGTCAAGGCGGGACGCGCGGGGACCTTGACCACAAAAGGTTCTCCCAGTCCGTCACGTCGAACGCCACCTGAGGGGAGCAGGGAGTCGATGCTCACCGCCTTCAGGTCTGGGGCGTCGCTGACGAGGCACACGAGGACTTCCAGAGGATGAGGACTGCCCTTCTCCCTGACCGCCCGCACCCTCTTGATGTGCTGGAGACCGTTCAGCGGGTAGAGGCCGCTTAGCTCCCGGAGGAGTCGAGAAGTCTCTTTCTTGTCGAGGATGGGGGCCGCAAATGCCTCGATTAGCTCGACGTCTTGGGACTGCTTATCTGACAGGACCGGATAAGCGACCCAGGAGTCGGCGTCGCACACAGACCCCTTCCAGCGTTTCGTCTGCGGCTCCATTGTTTCGGTGTTCTCCTGTGAAACATGATGTCACACCAGGGTTAAAACAAAGTCGGTGCATCTTTCTGAACAGGGCACATGATGACAAAACCTTTCAGTTCTGGACAGAAACTAAGCCCGGTCTATACAATACAACCGCTTTAGCCCAAAAGACCTTTGAGCTGCAGCTTGCTTTATTATATCTCCATAACGGAGATCAGGCGGCAGGTTGTGTCCCAACAGTCGGGGCCCATTTTCTAACTCAAAACATGAACCATCCAGTTGTAACTTAAAAAGATAAGTGGACTTGAAATAAATCCTTTAGCCCATTTTGTTTAATAAGTGTGGAGTTTTTTGGATGTTAATTTCTTAAGTAAAATGCAACAACATGTATGTGTGTCAGTGCTCATTTGAATTATATTCAATAGCTTAGTTGAAGTAAAAAGGATTTAGTTAGAGCCCAAACTGATACTTGAGTGTTGAGGCCGATATTGATATTAACCCTTAAATTTGATTAATTAAAAGTTGTGACCAATATTATGTACTGGGGCAGAACATTTTAGAGTTGGAAAAACTAAATTGTCAGTGTTCTCCCAAGGACAAACTGTCATGGTGTTTCTTAATTACCTCAAACATCTTTACTGCAGTTCCTTGTTACTTATCTGCTGGTACAATACACTGTAAAAATCTGAAATCAACCTCTTGTATGGGCCATGCTTGTATATCGGGCGCCATTAAATAAATCCATAGGTAAACAACGCATAGGCCAACACAAGGCACAACCAATGAGGATTTGACGATTTTAGATCCATTTGATGTATTTAATGCGAGAAGTTGATGAATCAACAGAAATTCATTCCAGTTTTAACAATTGAATAATGATTAGTCATTCATCCATTAACAACACCAAGTTTAAAGACACCATTCTTCTTCCGTAGACGTTTGCTACGCAGATCCCTTCAAATATTTTTAAAGAATGAAGCCATAATTGAAACAATTTCAAGTTGCTACCCTTTCTGTATTGTTGTCTTTGACAATGTCTTTATCTTGGATGATGTCCAGAAAAGTTACAACAGCAGTAAGATCACTTGAGGCAGCACAGATGTTTAACCAAGCTAGAAGTGATCGATTACGGGTGAGATACACGTCACAAAGCAGCATGGGGGAGACAAACGCAGCATGTAGTACCATAACAAACTATCAGGCCTTTCTTCATTTCCTCCCCAGGATAAGCTTCGTCTTCATAACTTTGGGCACATGTCGTACGGTCAGCGACACTCTGGTGCCTCGGGTCAGCGTCTCTCCCGCCGAGGCCCCGGCAGCAGACAGGTTCACCACCTTGTCCGACAGCATGTCCCGGGCGCAGGGCTGGATGCCGTGAAGGAGACGCTGGTACATTTCGTCCTGGAGGATCAGAAGACTCCGAGGCTTGACCAGCAGGGACAAGAGGAAGCGGTTCTCCTCCGTCTGCGGTGCATCGCCCTCCTGGACGCTGACGGGCGTGTAGAAGTCCAGGAGGGTGTGAGAGCCCAGGCTGACGGTGGTGACAGTAGGGTGGTAGAGAGGGCCGTCCTCATGAGGCATGATCCCTTCCCCTTCTTTGTACTCGTTCACCAACACGTGATTGGCTGTTTTCCCACTGAATGCACCTAGGGAGGAGATTTTCTCACAGTACGGCCGGAGCCAGTCGGGCATCTTTTCTGCCAGCATGCCTTTGGGATGTGGTAACCCTCCCCAGTTCTGAAGCCTTCGGCCCGACAGCTGAGTCCATTTGGTTTTGGGAGACTTATACACCTGCTGCTGAAGATAAGACTCCTCATCTTCCGATATGAAATCTGGGATGTAAAACACAGTTGGTGGGGCGTCCTTTACGACAAACTGCTTCAATTCCTCCAAAATACAGGCTGGGTGTTCCATGCCTCCTTTAGAAAAGTCAACATGAAATGCTTGTTAAAACACCCAGACAAAGAAAAAAGAAGTGCTAATGCTAGCAAATTACCCTGGTGGTGGCTAACGGGGAGTAACGTTAGCACAGTTCTGTTTGATAACTACTAAAAAAAACTGACTGAAAATCTACCAGACGCGTCTCAGATATGTATTAATACGTGGAGGCCAGGTACAGGCTATCCACTTAACAGGTTTATAGTAAAATATCAACCCCTCGCTAGCAGCAGGACGTCCCTCATCAGCCACAGCAGTAATATTACGATGTAATCCGAGGCATTTCCGTGTATGTTGATAGCCTTAGCAGCATTTAGCTCCCTCAAACCCTGCACATACCCTCTATGCCTTCAATAATAGAAGTACAGTACAGAGACAGCGGTACACGTATTGCATGATACAAGTTAATGGACTCATATGAAATGGGTGCTGGTTCGGTGTTCTGCAGTTAAAAAGCCAGTCTGAGACGGAGAAATCACAAATGGTAAAATCACGTACAAGTGAGAGTAGTGGTGCCTTTAAGGTTGGTGCTTAAAGTTGTAGTACTTAGAAACCCTCTGGTGTTAAAAACGATTCTACTCTCATCCAAATAAAGTGCATTTGGTTTTGGCTTTTTAAAAATGAACCCTTAAATAGCTGGTTTATAGTGGTGATACTCTATTAATCACTCAAGTCGTCGTTGCCTGACATACAAGATACATGTAAGTAATGTAAATAAGTGTTATTTCAGCTACACGGAGTATCAATATGTTGCCTTTTACAAAACTGAGTGTTTCAGGAAATGTATCAGCAACTTTACCAACAATGCACCACGTTGAGCCTGGGTTATTATGGTTGTTTTTTTGTCAGAATTCCACATTTCTGGAGCCGTGAAGGCAGCACAGCCACATTCCCGATACAAAACAGCGCCATGTTGGTAACACACAGCCCAGCCCCGCTACCGACCCAAACCTAAAAAATGACATATTTTACACTGTAAGTGACACAAAATCAAATTTACCTCTTTCGACATCAAAATGTATACCGTTTGGTCAGCAAGCTCAGACTCGACTCCATGCTTACATGCTTGTGCAGCTGACTAAAATGTCCCCCAAAATAAAGCTTCAAAACTTTGGACCCATGCTTTGTTTTCCAAACAGCTTCTCAAATTATTGGCTATTTAAAAGTATACGTTTGACAGGTGTAATGTGAATGTTTTTCCCGTATTTTTGCAAGTGTCTAGATGTCTGTACTTAATCTAAGGTCACAAACTTTCCGTACACGGAATTATTTACATGTGACGCAGCCACACGGCCTCAGAGCGAGTTACCGGTGAAGAAAGACTACAGAGCATGCTAGTGCTTTCTGCTCGGCACTCTACGGGCTTTGCGTGTGTTTTTTAGTTTGCCCTGAAACCTGATGTGATACCGTCGCCATGTTAGTCTCCGTTTTTAAATTAACGCTATGGGTTTAAAATTCAATGGAAAATGAGGTGAGGTCACCCTCTGTCATTAGACTATTTTAACTCACAGTTGGCTAGCATACGGGCCATGACCATGTTCCCTGCAAAAGTAAAATGTTTGCACAGGCTGCTGCAGCTTAAGCACACATTTTGGTGCTCTCCTTCACTTGGAAAAGCACCTTGCTCCAGACTGGTTTTGGGCATTGAGACAAGCTGCGACGACACTGGAGCTGCTGTGCTGGACGAGACGGGTGAAATACTGGGAGAGTCTCTGCATTCACAGAAAGAGGTTCATCTGAGGTGGGTGACAGAGCTGTACTCAGTTAACAGGATCTTTGCTTTAGGGGTTTTGCTTTTGACTTATCTCCTCCCCTCTTGAACGCTGCAGGACTGGTGGCATCATCCCCACAGTGGCACAGCAGCTCCACAGAGAACACATAGAGCGTGTGGTCCAGGAGGCTTTGGAGAGGAGCGACGTGGACCCGAGCCGGCTCTCGGCTGTGGCCACCACCGTGAAGCCGGGCCTGGCCCTGAGCTTGGGCATCGGCCTCGAGTTCAGTCAGAAGTTTGTGAGGCAGCACAACAAGCCCTTCATCCCCATCCACCACATGGAGGCCCACGCCCTGACCATCAGGATGCTGCAACCTGTCGCCTTCCCCTTCCTGGTCCTGCTTGTCTCTGGTGGTCACTCACTTCTCGCTGTGGCTCGAGGAGTCGACGACTTTCTGCTTTTGGGTCACGCTCTGGATGAAGCTCCGGGGGATGTGCTGGATAAAGTGAGGCCTTAACGCTAAGATACGACGTGTTTGTTTGTGGCCATGGTGTTGAATTTGTGACTATAATCAAAAGAAATATTGTCTTCTGTGGATTCACAGGTGGCAAGACGTTTGTCCCTCATAAAACACCCACAGTGCTCCACACTAAGTGGAGGACAAGCTATAGAGCTTCTAGCAGAGGATGGCGACAGGACGAGGTTCCCTTTCAGGACACCTATGGGACAAACATATGACTGTTGCTTTTCTTTCGCTGGACTACGGAATCAAGTTAACATGACGATAATGAAGAAAGAGGCAGAGGAAGGTATGAGGACACACAAGGTCTCGGAATCGACAACCGTCCGTGACACATGTACCAGTGATCAAATTCATGGACGTTTTTCTACAATATACATTTTGATTTGTCCAGCACAGGTGGAACTTAAAAACATGAATTCCTGCATTGCAATAATTCCTGGGATCACTGATGTTATGAGTTCCACCGGTCCTTTTCCTGCTGTGACAAGTCAAAATGTCTGCTGTGAAACACATCTTTGAGTTTTATTCTTTTAGAAAAAAGAATAAAAAAGAGAAATGGTATGTAGATGAGCAAAATACAAGATGAATAGATGTTTGACAGGTTTATATGTAAAACATGCAGTTTGGGGACATCTACATTTTTCATTTGCACACCAGGAACACATAAAGAAAGACACTCTTAATAATGTTTATTCAATAACATGTGCTTGGCTGCTGTTGCTACTAACTCCTCAGTATTGTCACAAGTGAACAGAAACTGTAGAGGAGCTTCATATCTAAATATATATTAGATTAGTAACTTTTGTTTCCCTCCATCTTCAGGTATAGAACAGGGGACACTGTTGTCATGTGTGAATGACATTGCAGCTTCTGCACAGCACACAGTTGCCTCTCATCTTGCAAAGCGAACACATCGCGCCATCTTGTTCTGTAAGGCAAACGGCCTGCTGCCATCAAACAGTCCCACCGTGGTGAGTTTGTTAGTTCGGGTTGTATTTTATTTCATTCGTGTGTGTGTGTGTGTGTGTGTGTGTGTGTGTGTGTGTGTGTGTGTGTGTGTGTGTGTGTGTGTGTGTGTGTGTGTGTGTGTGTGTGTGTGTGTGTGTGTGTGTGTGTGTGTGTGTGTGTGTGTGTGTGTGTGTGTGTGTGTGTGTGTGTGTGTGGTTCAATTAATAATAGAAAGCTATAACAGCTTATTTTGTATTGATCTTTCACATAACATTAACATTATATATGAGGGGGTCCTCATACACATACAAATAAAGAAGAAAAAAAAGACTGAGAACCTCTGCTGTAATGAGCTTGGAGTTGAGAGCCACAGACAGGGTAGAAAGATGGACATAAAAATATAGAATAACACCAGCATCATCCTTTTTAATTAAGAAAAAAACTGTGGATATAGATTTAAAGATTTCATCTTTAACTCTTTCTTGACAGGTGCTGTCTGGAGGAGTTGCAAGCAATCAGTATATCCGCAAGGCATTGACCATTATCACCGACGCAACAGGACTACGCCTGCTCTGTCCGCCGGCCAAATTCTGCACCGACAATGGAGTGATGATTGCATGGTGTGTCTATTGATTTTCAGTGAATGTGATTGGCTGTAGAGTTGTGTCCGTCTGAGACAAAACTCACTTTTCTCTTTGTTAAACAGGAACGGGGTGGAACGCCTGAGAGAAGGGAAAGGGATACTTCCTCCAGATGTGGATGTCTCCTATGAGCCAAAGTAAGTCAACACTGAACCGAAGATTTAATTTGCAATCTCAGTGGAGATTATTAGAGGTACAGATTTTACCATTCGCTCACATAAATGTTGTATTCCAGGGCACGGCTGGGTGTTGACATGACAGCAGAGGTGAAGGCAGCAGCGATCCGGTTGCCGTCAGTCAGGATGAAGATCTCCAGATGACAGACTGTTGGTCTTATTTGTCACTCCGAGATTTTCACAGTTCAAGAGTATATAGTGTGTTTATACTATATAATAAACATTTTATACATCTCAATTGATTTGTTTTTATTTGAATACTCCTTACAAAACTACTGAAAATTAGATTTGTTTTTGTTTTTCTATGACTGGATTTTTAAATAATATACCCGTCATTCTTGTCTTTACAAAAAATGAGTTCAGCTTATTGTGAGCGGGCGACCAATAAATATGCTAAACTAATTATTTTGTAATGACAAGAATGACGTCAGCATTGTTTTGCTGTATGCATGCACTTATATTTATATTACTTTTCAAAAAAGAAACAAATATTCACTGTGTCTTTTGTATGTAAATCCAATCTGCCCTCGCTTAGAACATTTTAACAACAAAATGGATCTTAGGATAAACAGCTGTTAATGACCTTGAGTAAACCCCAGTCAATTCTGTCAAACCACTGTACTCTACAGCAGATACCATTTAATTCCCATTGAGGCATATACTTGGTTGTTATTGGCTAAGCACCACCCTCTAGTGGTGAGTTTATGTAAATGCTCCTCAGGTACACACTGGAGAGGAATCGCTACAATAATTGACCTGATGACAAATCAAAATGATTTTCTTAAGGAACATATACATCATACATACACATATATAGAGAAAGTAATTCATTTCAGGTCAGAAAAACATCACACTAACACAGATTTGTCTTAGTAAAAAGGCCATGAATGGTTTCAACCACTGAGATAAATATAAATCACTTATGGCATACTATATTTTTTCCACATACACGATGGTTTATTTCTTGTGTTGCTAAAAACAACTATTGTTCAACTGGATACAATGGTAGTCACTATTTCGACCACATTAAGATGTACACAAAACTTGTAAACATGTCTGACAAACCACAACATTTAATCATCAAACTGGTCAAACACAGCCCACAAATACTGGCTTGTTTGTATTGGACATCCTATCTGGGTAAGAGAAGAACGGACATCCGTTCAACAAACCCAACTCTATGGATCCGTGCACTGGTGTGATATAGCAGAGCAAACTCACAGGAAGGATGGGACGATTTCAGCTCCTTTCAAATCTCATATGACAGTCACGTTACAGTTTCAAAGCCAACCATGTCACAACATTGTGCAACATTCTGGTTTCTTCTTTGTGCTGCAATGTTCATCGGGACGCAAGACTTTAAAAAATATATATTTCAAATGCGAAATTTAGTGGCATTGGCATAAAAATGTACACACGTGTTGGAGATATTCTTGCATAGTTTAATACTTGGTATTACAAGTTAGTGGCTAGTTTGCTGACTTGGAAAGATGTCTCAGTGGCTCCAAACACCTAAATGCAGCGACTGCCAGTCTGCTTTTAGAAAAAGAAAAATCCACCTGGGAACAGCTAGGGCTGATTCCTCAGCATTTTAGATCTCATTTAGGTGTTTCATGTTTTCAGATTATTCTAGTGGACAGCTGGTCAAACATGGATAAAGTGGTGTCTCATTGTCATTTTTACTGCTACAATATTTTCATAGAAAAAAAAAAGAACATCTGCATTGTGAAAAACATCTGAGGGTGGATTTATTCCTTTACCTATTCTTGTTTTCTCTCTAATTGATCAAAGTACATTATCTCAAAATAATTCCCAAGATCCACGACTTCCAACACTAGAGCTCATCGTGTTCATATATATTATACTCCTTGGCACTGATCAGTCCGTCGCTGTCCTGGTCACTCTTGCGGAATATATCAGCCATGATCTTCTCATAGAACGGGTCATCACGTGGCTTCCCAGATTTTTCATACTCCACTTTCAAGTATGCTTTTACCTGTAAAGAAAAGCACTTTGTCATTCACACTTTGGAATCAGTAACAGACATTTATTGTACTTTTACAACAATGTTATCATATAATGAGCAACTGTTGTGCCTCACAAGCAACATATCATATCGGTGATAATTCAAACAGTAAATGGTATTGATAGCAGGTCCTTCACGTCTTATTTTAATGTGCCGTCAACAATCCAGATAACGTCATGAGTATAAGCTTTCTTTACATTTGGTTATCATAACGATAATTACTGTAATTCTGGGGTTGAGCAAACATTTTGGTCCCTTTAAAATGGGCTTCCTTGGTGGTTTGCAGTACTAATGTCCTTTATTTTGTTTTGACACTACTGTAAAGAATTACTGTGAGCAAAAGCAGTAAATGAGTTAAAGGTAAAGTGATTTATAGCCTCACAACCTTCTAGTACAATCCATGGATGTTTATGATGTGAGATAATGAGATCAGAAACGAGCGTGGCCTTCAGTCTTACTGAGGTGAGGTTACTTTGGGTTGGAATGTTTTATTCTTTATAAGCGATTTATTCTTTATAAACAATTAGAAAATAAAGTAAAAATGTGAAATCAAGTTTAAATGAAGGTTCACTGGGATGGGAAACACATTTGTAGTTTTATCTGTTTAAAAAATACCCACTACTAAATGACAATGTAAGGACAGTACAAAAAAATTGACTTATTTACTTACTTTCCGAGAATGAGATGACTTGATTTATATAACAAGTCTGTGTGTCGAGTATGAAGCTTGAGCCAGAAGCTATTAGCTAACTTTAGCTTAGCCTAGCATAAAGACTGTTAGCAAGGGGAAACAGCTAGTGTAGCTCTCTGCAAAGTTCAACGATACGCCGTTAAAGCTCACTTATATCATATTTGTTTAAACAGTACAGGAACAGAAATGTAAAAACAATTTCTGGGCTAAGCTAGTCACCTCCCAGCTTTAGCTCCATACTTAATGCACAAACATGAACGGTATCAATGAGTGGTATTGACCTGCTCATCTATCTTGTGGGGAAAATAAATAATCAGCGTATTGGCCAAAATGTTGCGTCCCGTATTTTCATTTTTTAAATGATTTGTAACATTCTGACCTGGATAAAAACATTTCAGACTCCAACCTTACTTACTAAGTAACTTAAATAGGAATGAACAGAGCCCCACTTCCAATTCTGTATCCAGTTCTCTTTATACATCCACACTCCCTTCTCCTTATAACCTCTGTAATCTGAATACCACAGTGTGCTGTGCTTCATCACAGGTGATACATTTCTCATCCACCATTGCATCTTATATGAAAACGGTGGGGTTTTCAAACAGAAGAGAACAGCTTTGTATGTTGTTCATTTACAAGACTGGCTGTAATGTCTGTCTTTTATGCCTAGTTACCTCTGCTCTCCGGTGACATTTGATTACAGTATCACAGGTATCATCCTGAAAGGAAAACATGTACACACACTGCACAGGAAGAGTAACCGGTGTTTAAAAGAGGCCTAGCAGCTCATTTTTGCCCCGTGGGGCCCCCTAGCATGTTAATCCAACTGCGGTTATTGCCTTTTCTGTCTGAGCTACCTTTGTGATAATTACCAGCTTGTGAATAAAGATTACCTCAGCCTTTGTGAGACTTCTGTCTCTATCAAGGTCCATCTGTCCGAAAGCCTCCATGCTGCGTGGTCCCCTGGAAACAGAGTAGACCTCCACCTCAAAGACCACCGTAGCATTGGGCGGCACAGGATCTATTCCATCAGGAGGAAATAACAGCACGTCAAGATTCTAATAAGACCACAAGCAATGATAATGCCATAATCATTAGTTACTGATCATTTTCATCATGCCCTAACGCAGGGGTCTCCAACAAGTAGCTTGTGAGCTGCCAGTGGCTCGCTACCCGTTTCTGAGTGGCTTATTAAAAGGTTGAAGAATATGTAGATTCAAAGTCACTTTCAACACGTTTTAATTTCTATGCAATCAAATTCACAGACACCCCGCACGATCAGCCATCGATTAAACAAGTAGCGCTGTAGTATTAGCATTACTATTAATATTACCGATACCATTAACGCACATTACTGACTTTGCTTCTTCCCCGGAGTCTTTGTGCTTTCTCGCTTCGCAGGTTTCTGTGGATCTTGGTTATATCTGGACCGTGGTCTTGCCTCCTGCCGGGGTCCTACCTGACACTTACTTACTACCCTCTTAAATGAATAATTTGTCATATGCATTGAATGTGTTGTAACTCTGTTATGTTGTTCATTCTGTACACATGACATCTATTGCACTTCTGTCCATCCTGGGAGAGGGATCCCTCCTCTGTTGCTCTCCCTGAGGTTTCTTCCTTTTTTTCTCCCCGTGTTTTTTTGGGGGAGTTTTTCCTGTTCCGATGTGAGGGTCCCGGGACAGAGGATGTCGTGGGTGCACAGATTGTAAAGCCCTCTGAGGCAAATTTGTGATTTCGGGCTATACAAAATAAATTGAATTTAATTACATCAGTGACACCGTGAACATTAGGCGATGTTAGCACACCAGATTTGACAATGATTGCAGAAAATAGCCAGACCACTGAAAGGCAAATATTATACTATTTTCATGAGGAATGGATAATAGAGTGTTTGTTTTTTCCACGAATGTGAATGACAAATGTCTGCTATTGGTGATGAACAACTTGGTGCTATGAGAAGCTCTCGGACACTTTTATTTTGTCAAATTAGCTCTCAGAGGAAAAGAAGGTTGGAGACCCCTGCTCTACCGTGTAGGGGGGAGTTGTGAAGTTGGTTTGACAACATTTCAGGAGGGATGGGAGTTGCGTTTTACTGTGTTTATCTGGTTAGTGCTTCTACTACATATTCAGATTTTGTGGTGAACTGAACAAAACAGCCACTAACTACATAAATGAATTAATCTTAACGTAGTGCTGATTTAGCATCAAGAGCTAAAGTCATTATGAAAATGTAAATAATTTCAGCAAGAAAAGACAAATAATGTCAGTAGAGCAACATGCAATTAAAGCCGTTCATCTTTACTGGTGGTCCCATTGCAGCTGAACAACAGAGGTTTTTAACTCTCAGCCCTGGAGAGCGTTACATGCCTGTATATGTAAAGCAGACTGATGCCGGGATAACTAAAGCATGCACTCTTCAGCAAAGCAATTTCCTCCATAGCCAAACAGTGAAATCAACGGATGAAACCTGAAATGCAGATCCTCAGGCTGTGCAACACAACAGTCAGATCACAGCATAGTGCATTCATGAACAACATGAAGAGGTTTGTAGGACATTGTAGTTAAAGGTGAAACACTTATCAGCTGTTAGTTTTTATGAAAGTGCTACGGTGCATGCAAGAAAGAGCGAGAAGAAGTAGAGACCTTTAAACCTTTGTGCATGCTGACAGTACATGCCACGGGGGGGATGAGTAGCAAACACTGCGAGGGGATGTGATGCCCTTCCAACTAAAGTGCTGTGAAAGAACACAAGACAGCATGATGGCAGCTCCTCCAGCAGAGACAATATTAACATAATAATCACTTTAAAGTATTTATTGTTTTTAACTCATTAATCACATCATATGCATACCACTGCTGCCCATTTTCATCGATTTCCAATGTTCCCTCCGGCCACAGACATGCATTCATTTCACTGAGACATTCAGTTGCAAACATAAAAGTTGCAGAAAACAGGTGATCCATCAGCATGTGGACAAAAACATGTTTGTTACACGTTTTAATTGCGTGGTAATGTAACCTTTCGGTACTTATTTTAAAAAAAGCACTCACAACTCATCACATGGAGTGATGAAAACGTATCCTGTGGCTCTGGAGGAGCTTTCTCAAGTCAATGGCATAACCCTGGTGATGTCATAGTGATGTAATCAGGGTTTTCTTGGCTCTAAAAGACTCTATCAAGTTGCATTATGGGAAGTGTAGGATCCATTGTTCTTACAGTGTGTAGATCTATGGTTTAGCATTGTATTGCTCATGATGTTCGGCCCAGAGCGGAAAAACGACAAAATCTACGGTTTAGCGATGGGCAACGTAAACCCTGTGCTGACACTTGCAAAAATCACTGTGTATTGCATTTACTTACCTTTGCCTGTTGCTCCAAAGGCGAGGACCGACGGAATAGTTATTTTTCGTTTCTCTCCAGGACACATGTCTTCCATCCCTTTATCAAGGCCCTTAATGACTTGTCCGACGCCCAGCACGAACCATTGAGGGTGCCCAGCTTTGTCTGATCGACTAAAGCAAACACAGTAGAAAAAGAGACAACATCCTGTCAATCAATCAGCCTTTACAGCTATAGAATTATTATATTTTTGGTTAAGGACTGCACTATTACAGTGGGGGTTTTATTATATGTAGGGTTCAGCCCCCCTCCTTACCACAATTACTCTTTGTACTGTCCCTTATGACCATAGATCCATGTAAGGACTGATGAAATTATATATGCAGGTTTAACTACAATTCCCAGTGTTTACCCAACCCTACCTTTATTTAGGTCACACTGACATAAGAATATACATTTTTGCAAAACACATAAAAGGAAACCTTTGCATAACATGCAATGTGAAACCTGTAGTGAAATACTCATCACTCCCTTCAGATATGAAAGCTACATAATAACAATATTAATAATGATAATAATGCATTAATAAAGTGCCTGCCAATTTGCACGTGGACTTTCCCAGCCTCATTTGACTTGTAGAGATAATATCTAGTAACTGCAGCTAACTTTTTCTCAAACCACCAACCTGCAGTAGAACTGAGAGCCATCTTGGGCGAGGAACCCATCGTAGTGGACGTTCATCAGATCTCCTCTTTTACTCTTTTGAGTGCACTCCTCGGGCTTGAACAGGACTTCAATCTGGACCTCGCCGTCCAGCTCAGCTGATGTCGCCAAAACACACCATAAACTGAGCTGTGAAAAAACGAAGAGGCACAATGTGCAGCTCACCGACCTCCACATCATGCCGCTGTCTGTGTATGCGTGGCAACTTCTGGGAGTAACGTTTGAACACACCGGAGGACGTGGAGAGCTGCTGCTACGAAGATCTTTCGTGTCCTGAATTTGGACTGTCAGGGATTTCTGCCTCCTCGTTCCTGAAGTCCCACTTCCTTCACTATAATTGGCCCAAACTCTGGCCCTGGCCCTCCTTTAGCGATCGCTCATTGGGCTACGGAACCTTGCTGTGGCTTGCAGCCTGACAGACTAAACTAAGGGCAACAATAACACGCTTATTATTCAATTGCATGCCAAACAACTTTATATGACTGTATATTGTATATGGAATGAATATATCAATAACTAGAAGTGAAATATATATATAGAAATATATAGAATAGTGAAATATGCTAAAATGTGAAAAACACTACAGGTAAAGATTATGCATACATATAACTGCTAAACTAAAACTGTAAAATACTTCCGCATCAAGTCTGAGATTAATTTTCATCACATATGCATACGAGTTTATAATATAAAACCTTATAAAAGTAAGAGCAGGTTCCGGTACAGTACAGTAAAACGTAATGTCAGGGACTATAGAAGTACATGGAACAAAAGTTAGGCTATATGAAAAATGAAACATTGATCACGAGCCAGATTTGAGTTCCGTCTTTACTGGCAACAGTGGTGGCATTTTTTCACAAAATAATGTCCCCCTAAGCATGTAACTTACATATAAATCTCTCTATATACATCATTTAAATTAATAGCTGAGACAGGATCACATTATACAGGCAACCTTTTGTAAAAGCTTTGTCATTAAAGAAAGTCAAAGTTATTTGTTGACTTTCGTGACCTGCAAAATTATATTTTAAATGACCAAACATGTGTAATTCACGGCACAATTTATACAGGATTAAAAATATATATTTTTTTCAGAAATAAGACATTTTGTGTCTCTTTGCAGTTGTTCTGCCCCTTTTTTTCTCGTCTTTGAGGTCTCTGTATGTCTTTGCAGCTGTTTTACGCGTCTTAGTTGATGTCTTTGTAGTCTTTTTGTGCGTCTTTGTAGTCTTTTTATGTTACTTTGTGGTCATGTTGAGTCTCTTCTTGGCACCGTCACTGTGAGAATTGGGCACCTGAGCCTGGGGGCCCGTTCAGCAATCCATCCATGGTTATGTTGTTATTATAAGTGTATTACCTGCAGCAACAGACAGGAGCACCAGCACGGGAACAAATACGTGTTCTACTACTGTGGGGGGCAGCAGCAAAACGTATTTTAGAAACCTAAAATAAAGGCCAAATCTTTAAAAAAAAGAAAAAAATCAATATCAGATTAAGTCTTGCGCTATATTTAGAATATATTCTCATGGGTAACTGAACTGACAGTAAAACTATCTATAATATGTCTGTCAACAGAGTCCTGTGGCTTTGAAGATAGCATAGATGAGTTTTACTTTCTGTTTCACAATTATTGGAATTGCAATACATTCCTTTGGTCCCGTGCTGGTACTCCTGCCATGCAAGGAGATTCAACTACCCTACTGCGAAAAAAACAAAAACATAACAGGACTTGACAGACACGAAGACACTCCAATAGCAAACTTGAAAGTGCCATTAGCTATCTTTGGTCGCGCGCATCACTTCAATTCCACCAATAGGAGCCACGGGGGCGTGAACGTGCGCCTCTATGTATTTTTGGACGCCGGTGTTTCTGAGTCATCGCACCTCAGTCAGTCAACGTGGTAGCAGACGCAACGGACGTGTAGTTGCTACCGGATATATTTGGAACCACGACTTTCTCTCCAACAGCCCGACAGGATTGAGATGTTACATTTTAGGTGTTCGACAGTGCTGAAGGAGTTGTTTGAAGCCACCCTCAAGCGTCCTCTGTCCGGCTCCAGACAGAAGCCCTGGTCGCCGATCCGCCACCGCTGCTTCGGCGCCGCCTCCGTTGATGCCAGAGCCGTCTCCACTCCACTGAAGGTCCTCTATGCCGCCACGCACCGCCCGGCGCTTCGCGCCGCGCCCCACGCCGCCTTGTTCCGCTCGTACTGCACGAAAACGGAAGGCACCGTGGAGCTGGAAGAGCGGCTGAAGAAGGATGGCGTCAGCAGCGAAGAATCCAGCGACAAGTAGGTTTCAAGCACTTCCCCAGGGAACACATTACTGTGTGGCACACTACGGCCGACGTAGGATGCATGGCGAGTAGTGACGCATGCGGATGTGCGTTACGCTGTCTGCCAGCGGTTACAGACGCTGTTAAAACCGCGTTAAATAGCGCTCAGTAACTAGCCAACATAACATCGTACACTTTAAAATACTATACGGATGTATTGCCTATAGACAAGACAAGCTCACCCAAAACACACGTATGATATACAAGAACACAGCTTACCATCTGCCACGGATTCACAGCTGCAGCGAGCACACCATGTGTGTGACTTGAACACTGGGTGCAGCCTCCGATGGCTCGGTGCCAAGAAGCTTTATAAATACGGCGCCAGCAACTTAACTTAAAGTCAATTAGGATTTATTTATTTCACCTTAACGGGTTTGTATGTGACGTTTGGTTTGCTCCTGTTGGAGACCGCTCGGTGCGGGCGAGGCGGCGGGGATCCCCGTGACAAGGTCAGAGATAATGTGGAGGATAATAACACCAGCTCGTGGACGAGATACGAGATAGATACAAATATTTTTTTATTTCTCACTTTTTTTAGTTTTTGTAATAATCATTGCTGCGTGAATTTGATTTGTGGCTTTTACTGTGACCTCTCACTCTCCTTCGTGAAGGGATGTGGGTCACAGTTTGAGGGCTGCTCCAGGCTACTGACAATACCCTTCTGTCCCGTCCACAGTAGGCTGATAGAAAGTGGAAAACAAGAACCCCATTTAAGTCTGTGTGTGTGTGGCTTCAACTGCTTCATGTGACAGTAACACGTAGAACATATATACTATTACAATTGTAATGTTTAAATGTCCACAGTTGTAGTGTTTCCAATTAAAATGCATGCCAACCAAGTGTGCATAGTTGCTCTTCTTATCATTCCCTGACTTGTGTCTTTTTTTTTTATGTCTGGAGAAGCACTGCCACGTCCATATAGGGCTGTAGACATGAAGCCTAAGCCGCCTTGTCTTATAAGGGACTGCTCCTTGTCCAAATTGTGCCATTTGTCCAAGTCTATGCAGTTGTCTTGCTGTTTAACAGTACTTTCAGTCCTAACTGCCTTTGCCATTTGTAATTACAGAATAACGCACTTGTACAAGACTGAAGGTAACAACATGAAGCTCAAAGCAGTTTCTAAGTATTGTACAATAACAACTTTTACCTTTCAGAATATATATATTTACAAAATACCAGAACTTTTACCAGATTTGAAGTGATAGTTTGTCTCAATGTAAATACAATATGTCAAGGTATTATATTTATGGAGTTGTAATGGTATTTATAGAGCTAAAAGGTATAGATCAGATTATTTGAAGTGAGGTTGAGTGAGCTACTTTGACATAATCAGTGTATTACTTACAGTAGATGTCGGGAGCACCAGCCCTGGAGCAAAACAATGTACTCCTGTGGACAGGGGCAGCAACAACACATTATCAGTTTAAGTGTACACTATATTTAGAATATTTTCTGATGGGGAACTGAACTGAGAATAAAACGTACACCGATTTTGGCAACAGTCTTGCAGCGTTGAAGAGAGCACAGGTCCGTTATCACTCTCAGTATGCTCTCTTCAATGCTACAAGGACCACAAAAACAGTTGCCAAGAATGCCACAATGTTTCAGTTCAGTGGGAAAGGGACGATAAAGCGGTAAAATGTTCTTGATAGCGCAACCTTAAACTAATATTGATTTTTTTTTAAGGTGGGGCCTTTCTTGTTGGTGTCTAAAATACTTTTTTGTTGCTGCCCCCGTCCGCAGCAGTACATTGCTTTGCTCTGTTTGTCTAAACTGGGGAGCGTGCCGTCCACCATCTACTGTAGATAATACACCGACTATAAGTACCTCATACAACCCCACTTCAAGTCACCCGTTTATCCCTTAAGAGTGAGCTGCAATCTCTCATATCGTGACACTACGGTAGAGCATGTTCCCAATAAAAAAACCTAGTACTTGTTTTAAAGTCAGCCGTCCAGATACACGAGTAAACAAAGCTCTTGATTCAGATTTATAGCGTCAATCCTGTTTTGTTGGCAATTTCAAAATTGCCCCGTTCAATTTTCCTTATGTCGGGCATTAAATGAATACTTATTTCTCACATTTCAAGTCACATTCCGGGCAGCCAGCTGGCAGCTGTACAGTGACTCCAGTCCATGTATTTCCCTTCTGCCTGAAGTGGACCGCCTGAATGTGTATGCACAGGACGACAGTGTCCATGGAAACTTACCGTACTCTGAGGTCCATCCTGTGATTTATATTTTATGGGTCAGCAGCACAAAAAAAGAAGTGTTGATGCACGAGATGGGGATGCCGTGTCAATGAGGCCTCACAAGATAAATCTCAGAAGGAAATGCAGTTTATGCATTGAGAAATCAATCGCGATACAGCGTTTTATTGTTGTTCCCTTCCGAGAGCCTCACAGGCGTGTTGTACAGCATAAGTGTACATCTATTTGTGCGATCAGTTACAGCTTTAGTGGGTTGAGGTGGATTAGATTAAGATATCAAAAACGGAACAGACAAATGACTGTTGTGAAACACATGACAGAGTTTGAAAGTGAAAGACACACTTGGTGTTAAGCTCTCACACACACAGACACACAGACTTAGGGAAGTGTGTTAAGTCACTGATATGACCATGGGTATCGCCACACTCTCAGGCCAGATAACTGAATATTCATTTACAGTTAGCTTGTTGATGTTAAGATGACTAGACCCCTGACATGGGGTGAATTGAACACTAAATGCTGTGTGAATACTACAATACTGGCCATCAATACTGCGCTCTAAATCCTCCAGAGCAAAACATACATTTCAAAATCACAGCGCAATCTTTACCTAGTATCCAGGAAACTCTCAAAGTGCTCCGTTTACACCCAATGAGCAGCCATCCAGAGGCAAATGGACTGAGCCATCTGCCTGTAAAGAGGATTTTTAAATGTACCAGTAGAGAGAAACGAGATGTTTTTAGATTGTATTCACACCCGATTTGTTCCGCAGTTTTGGTCATTAAAGCCGCCGTCTCAACCAAGCAGTTCGCTTCATTACACATTAGAACAGTTATAGTCTCATTACCAAAGTTTTATATATATATATATATATATTTTTTTTTTTTTTTTAATACCACCCCAGTAGAGCTTCCAAGCGAGCTGAGTCAATACTAAAAGGCGGAGTTAAAACACTGCAGGCCACTAATTGGTCAGGGGGAAACCTCACAGATAAACACAACCTACAAAGCAGGTGAGTCCACAAACAACCAATCCAACAGGCAAAACGTCACGAAAGAGGTAAATCAGACAAGTGCACAAGGGATATTAACAGGAACATTACAGAATAACTGACACAGGAGAGCACAGGGTTTGAATACACCGGGGAGGTGCAGGTGATTAGACACAGGTGGATTCAATCAGGGACGGGGCAGACAATCACGGTGGCGGGAAAACGTACAAAGGCAGGAAGTGAAGTGATCATCAAACCGGAAATTCTGAAATGACAAAAATATAGAAACTCAACTAGGGAACAGGAGGAGACATGACAAACACAACCGCTGCATAGGGGGAAAAAAGGAGGGAAGACCACAAAGACAGGAAGTGAATCAAACACGGGACACAAGAGGCTGGGAACTTCAAAATATAACCGGAAACAATCTAAACCAAGATATTGACAAGTTTAGTCCAGTGTCTGCTGGTGACAACTGAGAGTTTCCACCATCCAGAAGATTATGTGATATGCATACGTGGCACATGTTAATTCCGCCATCTCCCCCGTCTTGTTGCAATAAGCTGTCTGTCGGTATTTATGACCAATGAAGTTCAGTTGCAGCATGTCTATTATAAATAGGCATTTTTGTGTAAGCTCTTGCCGACTTGCCTGTGGCTTCTATTATTGTTTGTGGGTTTGTTTTCCCGTCAGATTCTGTGGAGCACTGACGTGGCACGAAAGGCCACTAAAACCACCCAGATGATGGGTTACTAGAGTTAAAGAAGTTACCTAAAATGATTAGAACTAAAGGGCAACAGTGGGTCAGTGTCAGTTTTAGGCCTGGTGGGCAACTTGACCACAGATATGAACGCTGCCATATACTGTAGCACTGATGATACATAATGACAGCGTGCCTTGGCAGACATTAACACTAAGCATCCGCATGTTGCATTAATGGGATGTCAGTATAAGGCCAGAGGCAAATCTGAACAAACAAGTTTATTTGTGTTTTTTTTTTTGTTTTTTTTGCGACAATGTTCTGAAGGAACAAATTCAGTGTCAGCCTGGGATCCCTCTGCTCTTGATCTGCTGCCAAGTTGATACACTGGCATTGTTTTTGACATTTTGCCTTTAGTGAATGGACAGCAAAGGTTCATGGGTCGCATTCGAACCCTGGCCCCTGCAGTAAGAACTCAACCTTGATATATGAGGCAAGTGAGCTACATGGGCGTTACACTTTTTCGAAAAAAAATTGTCCTCAGGCAAGTATGTGAAAAATGCTTCTTGTGCTGTAGTCAGTTATTTACAGACTCAAAGCAAATGTATCATGAGCCTTGGTGAAGTGCCACTTAAATTGCCTAAATACTTCCTAATTGGCCCTCAAAGTGCTGCCTTTTGGGCCCTCAAGGCAGAAAATGCATGGGTCTAGAAACACAAACACTCGTCCCCTGCTTAAGAGGGTTTTCTCATTACAACACTCTTAGAATGCAGTTGCACAGGTTGTATGAAATACGATTGATCCCCCACTCATCCATCATTCTATCCTCAATTCAACTTCCACGTAAACATGTCACTGTGAGGCGTATCATCCGATGCACACTGCTTTTGCCGCTCGCCTTGTGATAATGCGGTGCACCTGTTGACTGCCGTGTGGAACGCTGTTGTAGTGACAGATGTGCTGGTCAATAGCACTCCCTTTGAATTAGGCATGCCTGACAGACGGCATTTTTGTCGATCTTGGTCTGTTTGCACATCTTCAGGCGTAGTTACCTTGGCTATATGTGGAGTGTTTACTCTGTGGAGAGCGGAAGATGTACCAAAAGGAGAAGGCAGAGAGGGAGGTGCAGGCTGAATCCTGGCGTATCAAATGCCGATGTGGCTCACGCGACGTGGCCATTGCCCCGTCAGTGTTGAATTAGAAGCATCTGTGCCATGTAAAAGCTTCCGTTTAACAGGGCACCTGTCAGGACAAGTTTGGCTATTTGTGGAAAAAGGTTGCATTGAACGGCATTATGACTTCTTCATGGTCTTTAGAAGCAGGATGTTGGAGTGGGACAGCAGACCGTACAGGATCAGTCTGAAGCGCAAATGGAAGAGTCGCTGCTAGTTATCGAGAGAAAAGGACTTTGATTTGATTGAACGAGACCATTTTGAATTCTGGTTCTGCACTGAGTGGAGTTTGCCCCACTGCAGTCCACGCTGCTGTGTCATGACCAGCGTGTGAACCGACCACAATGTTGGCTTTATTAATCCAAGAGCCACTGTGGGCTGGGCAGCACTGACAACCAGAGAATTCCTGGAATTTAGGCCTGGTCTAACACTGCTCCAGACACTACCGCCCCGTACTGGGGCATTATGTTTGTGTAATCAAACTATTAGAGATACAGGACCACATATAGTCACATGAGTGACTTGAAAAAGCAGTCTAGCTTGCTATGCAGAGGGTTTCTTATGATTTTATAACTACCCCATTTAAGGTTTGATTGTTTGTTTTTCACTATAAAGGATGTTCACTGAAAAGGGTGTCCTGTGATGCAAAAAAACCATTTGCTTCTTTACAAAATGTAAGGTAAAGCAATTTCGGATGATTATTGGGATAATATCGTGTATTGTTATTATTATTATAGCCAAGAAATGGGGACATTACATTTTCATATCGTCCCATGCCTACCATGCCTACCAAGTACCAAAGGAGGTATTTGTTGTCAACTATTGTCCAGATTGAAAGGATTTCCGAAACAAATTGGTGTTGTCCCTAAAACGCTTTGCAGGTCCAAAAGCTGTTAAAGCTGCGTTTCCCAACACACAGTGTTGCGAGCGAATGGACCGTGTAGTGACCATATAATTAACAAATGTATATAAAAGACAATAGTTTGCATTAGTTATAACCGTACTGATTGTGTGTCTATTAAACAGGTGCTTTTTTTGGTTAAGGAGACCTTAATGTGCCTCCATCTCTGACATTTTGCCGGTGGACACACCTCTAAAGTGTTGGCTGTTAGTTGCAAGCTGCTTTAAAGCGTTTTGCTCAGGCCGGAGATGAGCATGCAGCCTACGGGACTCCAACTCCCTGCCCCAACAGATCCACACTGACTCTCCTCTCCGTGACATTACAGAGCACAGTAAAAATATGAATGGAAAGTTCTAAAGCTGGCTGGCATTTTTTGAGCAGTGACCACCTTTGATCTGTCTTTATCTCCCGATTTCCAGCCGAACATGGCGTTACCCATCAGGCAGCACTGCCAACAGGAAACATTCAGTAACATTGTCTCGCACAATGAAGCGCTATGTCCCACAAACGGACACGCACGCCTCTGTGGCTAACGCTTCCACTTGGATAGCATGTTTCCAGTATAGCCGCTCGAATCCCTCACTAATGTGATAAGAGTGTATCAACTGCCACAGATAAGCTCTGTGTTTACACTGGCAAGCCACGTGGGAATATGGGCTTCATTCTAGCTTGTGATAAAGGGCGATCCTGTTGCATGCCAACCATGCTGTCACTGCAGTGCCACTGTGTTTACTTACATTTACACAACAACAAATGCTTTGCTGCTTACCCCATGTACACCGTTAACGTTGAGTGCTCCGTCTTATACGCGCCTGTTTGTGTCTCTCCACCACTTTCCAACCTAG